>NW_004567142.1:1810067-1825196 GCF_000260355.1 Condylura cristata | reverse complement strand
ATTAGCCTAAAATACAGAACACGTCAAAGTGTTGAACTGCATAAGCATTTTCATGCAAAAGGAGAAACAGAAATGGCTGCAGAAGGCACAGAGGCCTTTTCTCTCGGGAGGAATGTTTTTATAAAGGTCACACCAATTCTACCGGACTTCACTATCATCCAGCACTGCACAAGAACAAGCTGCGCTGATCTGACTTTCAAATACAGCGTCACTTAAAGAGCTGAAGTCAGATGTTCCAGACCAACCAAACTCAGGCAGCACACAGCCGGAAACCAGCAAGTATCAGAAACGATAAAAAGGATTTTAATAGACCTGACTCAACCATGTTCATACTAGTCAGCTTCAGAGTTTTCAATCAAACTGGAGTCTCCCCCAGTACCTGAAGGAGAATGGCAGCGGCCTCTGCTGTATCCTGAACGTCACCCCACCATCTCCTTCCAGGCTTGTGCCTTATTCTGCAGCACAGTAATTTCCAATTTATTTACAGCTTTTCAACTAGGAAACGTATATCCTTCCCCATTAATCTAATGGAAAAGACATAAAGTAAAAATACTTGATTTCCTGCCACACCTCTGACAGCCCCACAGATTAAAGGCAGATGCTTTCTGTGAATGGCTAGAGGAGAACAGATGAGCATTCTACATGGCTCAGTGTCCAAATGCCCTTAGAGACTCTAAATTTGTTCATGGTGCGTCCTCTGGGAGTCATGGAACAATGCAGAACACAGAATGAGGTAAGTGTCAGCCTCTTACACCGACACATACAGACACGTGGCCACACACATGGAAAGCCACAAGTACATACTTTTCCTACCAACCAAATCATGTTAGTTTCATTTGTAAAACTGGCAATTCTGTTTGTGAATGACCCTGTATTTCTTAAAAACGCTGCAGGAAAAACAGTGACATCAACCCCTGGGTTGCTATCGCCACCTGGGTCTCTAGCGCAGGCAGGTCCGATAAAGCAGCCGCACCCGGGAACAGGGCGTCTGAGCTGGCGGCTGTCCGGGGAGCGGGACACTGCTGCATGCACCCGCTGGCTAAACACACGCCGACATACAACTGCGGGGGAGGAAATACTTGTTTTTCATTCACCTTTTGACCAAAACCATCATAATTTTCAGATTTAATTGAGTAGTGAACTTGGTAACATTTCCAGTCTCAATCTGAAGGCTAAGTTGCCGATTACGGCAATATGGCTTTTGTTTTAACAAATGAAGTCCACTTGGAGGCTACAAGCAGTTCGATCTCTTACAGAAAAACACAAACTACCCATACTTCGGTTCTTGGCTGACTCATGTCTATCTGCACTGAGATGCACGACAGGGCGATGTAACTGGAGCTCGATGTGGGGCCACGTTCAAATCCCCCGGCTGCCTGAAGATGCTCGGCTCCAGAAGTGGGGCTCTACCAAGTTTAATAAGGTGGAAGACGGTGGGGCTGGTGGGCCGCAAGGGCCCGGCCCTGCCCTCCCGAGAGCACAAGAGCTGCTCCCTCAATCACGCAGTGATGAAAACACACATTCTTACCCAAAATAAAATTAAGAACACACCTGATCACTGCTAGACATCACTGAGACCTCATTTTAACAGTGAGCAAGAAATTTTTTAAAAATTCTGAATCTAAGACAATTAGGAAATACAAATAGCAACTACATGTGCTGTTAAGGGACGGTGTGGGGTGACTACTGTGGTTATATTTTAAGGTGGAAGAGATTACTTACCTCTAGATGTCTGCACAGATGAAATGTCTAGGAATTGCTTAGCCAAGTGTGAAGAGCTGGCTGGGAGTTGCTCAAATTGGGGGTTAGGAAAACAGGCAGAGAGATCCTTACAGTAGGGCTGACCATAGCCGGTAACTGCTGAAACTGATAAACGCATGATTCATTGTATGACTGTCTTTCAATGCATCAAATTTCACTTGACAATGCAAAAGACAGGGCATAAAGGCCGTGGAGAAGTGTCACCGGGGTGGGAGGACATCTGCAGCACCCACACCCTGACCGAGGGCTTACATTCCGCATGAAAGTTACAGATCAAAAGGTCGCCACAAGCCAACGCGGCCAGGTCCACCGAAGTGGCCTCCCTTTCTCTCTTCCTAGCTCCGGGCTGCCGGTGCCCGAGGCCCTGACCCCAAGGTGCAGAGCGGCCTCTGCGCCGCGGTGGGGGACGCCCAGAGGGGCGCTCTGCTTCTCCGCGGTCAGGCCCGGGCACTGGAATCTAAGGAACGAGGCTTGCAGCGGGGCATCTCTGGTCACTAACTCGGGGCTCGGTGACCTCCCCCCCACTATCCGTCTCATTCCTGCACGGGTGCACTATGTCTCCCCGAGCCATAAATTCTAGAAAATGGTTGTGGGGTGGGGGGAGGCGCCTAGTCCTTTTGCCTGAAGCCTGGAAACGGGCGAGCGGGACTGACGAGTCTTGTCAGGGGTCGCCCTCTCCCCTGCCCAGGCCGAGCGCCAGGGCCGCTCCGGGACGCGCAAGCCGCGCCCGAGACAGTGGGGCCACCTCGCGGTACCGTCATTCTAGAACATTCCCTTCCCGGCAAGCTCCGCGGACCGCCCGACGTCGCCACAGGAGGCCCTCGGACCCGAGCTCGGGCGCCACCGGCCCCGCCCACCCCAGCCGCGCTCCCCGCCAGGAGCCCCCGGGAGAGGCCGCCCGGTCCCCCCGCGCCCGGAGCCGCTCACGCCACGCACCTGTCGCCGCCACCGCGATGGCGCAGGCACCGCGGCCGACCGGCCTCCCGACGGCAGACTGGGGGCCGCGCCCCAGAGCGACAGCCGCGCTGCTCTGACCCGAGCGCGGGGCGAGGAGGTTCGCACGGGTGGCGGGACGCAGACTGACACCCCTCACGGGACGCGGGAGCCACAGCGTCTGGCCCGCCGCGAGCCGAGGCGCCGCTACCGCGGTCCTGCAGCGACGTTCCCAGAATCCCCCAGCCTGGACTACACTTCCCAGAATGCACCGCGGGCGCCCGCGGCCCCGCCCCCACACCGCCAGGTAGTTGTAACTTCACAGAGCTCCGTAAACTTCCCGGGAGGCCGAAGGACACTGTGCTCCCTTGGTCGGACAGTTGTTTGCGGCAACAAGGGGGTCCGGGACGACCCTTTCTGTAGTGCCACGGGGCAACAGGGAGAACGTCCGTCTTCCTGGGCGAAAAGGTCAATATTCCCTGAATACCTGGAGTGAGTTTCCTGGATCCTGGAATATATCTCATAGAATTTTCACTATGGAGTTGAAATGTGAACGAAAACCAGATCTCTGGTGGACTTCATAAGGGCGAGGGAGGGGGAGGAGATCGGGTAAGACACTGGTCACAGTACAGCAGGAGATCTGCATACATTGTATATAGCCTGTCTGCTCCGAGTTAATTTTCCAGTCCAGGGACACGTCTGGAGGCGTGCAGGGAGCCAGTGCTAACTGAAGGCCAGCTGGGGTGAGCGTGAGGCCAGGTGTCCAGGATAAGGAGCTCCAGGGGCTGGACATCACCAGCCCCTGGCAGCAGTGAAGGCCTGCTTACTGTTCAACTCACTGTAAGAAGCCAGCTGGACATGAAATGCGGATTGATTTCTTCCCACTCCCCACTTCATTGGTATTCGTGATGACAGGTGGCCCGAACTCCAGTCTTCTGGCTACAGACCCAGTGCCACTTGTAGTCTTCTGGCTACAGAACAGTGCCAATGTTGTTCTAGAGCACGAACCACCTCTATTGTCTCCTTCCCTATATGATTGCTTCACACATCCTTCCTCCTGTAACCCTTTATGCTTCTATCACTTCCAGCCAACCAAATCATACCTCAAGACTCCTGTTCTGGACTCTCACTTGCCAATTTAAATCTTGAGAGTATGTTCTTTTCCTCTCCCCAGCTCCCTGAATGCGATGGCATTACTGAGGTCCTAAATAACTCCAACAGGGAGGCTATGTGCAATTGTCAGTGATGGCATGCAGGGGAAATTCCTAGTAATAGAGAGTGGGGCCTTTCATTTCTAGAAATTGCTCTGGTAGCCCCATAGCCTGAGAAGTTCTAAGTTAGTTGGCAACTTAAGTCTTGGCTTTCAGTTTCCACCAAAAATGCTATATCCAGATTGCTCTTTTGTTCTATAACCACTACATATGTACAGCATTTAAGGCACATTGCGAACTTGCAGCTCAAGCTGTAAACTCCCTAGATATGTATCAGAGGCGAGTGCAAACCATTTAGTCTGCTACATGTATCTACTTTAATTTTTGGATGGATCATGCCCTGTGCCCACATACTAGTGGGGGCCGGGGGGGGCGCTCCATGGCATCTGCTGCCTGCCCAGTGCTCCTGAGAAGAGCTGGGCCGTTCTTGAGTGTCAGTGCTGAGTTGCTTCCTCTCTGCTGAGCCTCCTCTGCCTGCTCTCAGGATCTTTCAGCAGGGTCACGTGGCCTGTGGGCATGTCTCTGCCCATGGCCCTCCGCTAGTTCTCATTCCTTGTTCCTGGAGAGGCGGCAGGTAGGTATGGTTCTGTTACAGTCTTGTGCACACGGAGAGAATTTCAGAAGAGTCACTGCCAAGTAGTTTGTCCTTAAAGATTATCTTAGGTGTTCTCCAGTTACTGCTGTCCCACTCCTGAATTTTCAACTTTGTGTAATTGGCCCAAAACCATTTCCTCAGAGTTGCATGCTTATACAAGGCGACTTTGTGTCACACTAGGGGATCAGTTACCACAAACAGAAGGTGGGGAGGGTTGTGGACTGGCTTCTGTCCCCCCATTGGAGGGGCAAGTGAGGTGCGGTGGACATCAGTGCAGGAGCTGGCCCCACTCATAATAGATCATTCTGTTGTATTAAATGAAACACAGGGTCTGTAGCAGATGGTTTGATGATGCAGAATAGCATCTGCTTTGCAGCTGCTGGGAAACAAGGTCCTTGGCCCCAGGAGGCAATAGATGCACCCTCTTCAACCCTCAGGGCTCCCCTAGAAGGTGGGCAGGTGGTATATTTGGCCCCAGCACCACTCTGGTGAGCAACACATTCTCCACCCTCCCCTTCACACTTTCCTCAGGGTGATGTGGGGATCTAAGGAGCAGGCAGGGAGCAGCAGGGGGACACAGCAGTGCAGCTTGTTTCCAAGCTGGAGAATGACTATTATGTATGAAACTGCTATAAAAGTTCGTACACTTTTTGCAAAGACATTTGCTTTGCTCTTGGGTATTTCTCTTAGGTAGAGTGAAATGGCTGGATCAGATGCTATTTAACCACTTGGACAACTGCTGAGGTTTTAAATTTTCCACTCCCACTCATTTCTTCACATTCTTCTCAGCATGTTATCACTTTTTTTTTTTTTTAAAGACTTCCTTGTATATAGTAGTATATACCACTGTGATTTTGACTTGGGTTTTCCTGGTGACTAATCTCAATTTAATTTTCTTGGCTTAAATATTATTGAGTTGTAAGAGTTATTTACAGATCTCAGATTCAAGTACCTTGTCAGATACATGATTTGTAAACATTTTCTCTATTCCGTGGGTTGTCTTTTTACTTTAGTGTCCTTTGCATGAATTTCAAAATTTTTATAAACTCAAATACACCTGTTTTGTTGTTAATTTTCCAAGACTCTATTCCCAAATCAGAGGTCATACAGATTTACCTGTTTTCTTTGGCAGTTCTTACAGCTTTTGATCTTTACATGTTTATCTTTGATCAGTTTTGAACTGATTTTGTACCTAGTAAAAGAGAGGTATCTAGTTTCATTCTTTTATATATGACTATCCAGCTAATCCAGTAACATGTTGAAAAGATTCTTCTTTCCCCTACTGGTCTTGGCATTGGTTTTGACCAACTAATTTGGTCACAAATCAGTTGATCATGGACGTAAAAGTTTTATTCTTGGACTCTTAGCTCCATCCCATTGACCCACAGTGTCTACCTCTATTTCAGTTCCACATTATCTGAACCTTTGCTTTGAAGTAGTTTTGAAATCTGAAAATGTGAGTGTTAAGGCTTTGTATTCTATATCTTACTGCATTTCAAAGTAAGCTGAAGATACTTCAACTATTCCAGTATATATATATGATTAACAAGACTGTTCAGTATTTTTTTACAGAACTAACTTGTACTTTTAAGGTAAAGTGTACATACATTGAAATGGACATATCTTAAGCAAAGTATTCAATGCCTCCTAGACCCGAGTATGTGTGTAACCCGAACTCCTATCAAGATAAAGTTATCCCAGAGCGCTTCATCAAACCCCTTCCAGGGTATTCCCACATCCAACTTCCCTCCTCCCCTTCAAAATCACTATTCTGACATTTTATCCATCATAAATCACATGGTTTGTTGTTTGACTCACCTGTGGTTTCTCTCATTTGCTATGTCCTTCAGGTCTTGTTTTAACATCAAACTGTGAAAAATTTCAGACATACAGTAAAAATGAAAATTCCATGGGACTGACCCCTTTACGATCATAAAATACCCTCCACAGACAGTCATAATTTTCCTCCTGGAGTGTGTGTTTTCACCACGCCAGGTCTCTTTGTTGTTTGCACATCTTTCCCCTTCCTTTCAAGTATATATGGCTTTGAGGGCCCTCTGGGGCTTTTTTTTTTGCTCCTTAGCTTTTCCTCCCTAAAATGGAGGTAGGGGAAGAATGAAATTGATTTATGGGCCTCTCTGGTAGCGTAGAGGTTAAAAATCAGTGCTATCACCCACACAGCCTTGCCTGAGTTTGCCCCTCCCCCCCCCAAGCTGACCCACAGGGCGCAGCAGACCTCTCCTGTTTCGCCTGCTGTTCCCCTCAGCATAATTCAGTGAATCTGCCTGTTCTGCCCTCCCTCCATTTCTAGGAATCCTCTCACCCCCCCCAATACCTCTTGCCTATACCCCAGTTCTTCTACACAAAAATAAATATATATAATCTTTAAAAAACAGCTATTCAATTGATTGAAATTTCATTAAATGTAATGGTTTCGCTGGAGTTAGATTATCTTAGTGAGTTAGATTTTAAAATCTGGAATCATAAATTGCAATGTCATATATAAAACAGTATTTTTCAGTCTATAAAGTACAAACTAATGATAAAATATTACTCTGTATGTAAAGAACAGTACAATGTACACAGAATGGTTTCTGTCCCCCCACTGCATGGGCAAGTGAGGGCAAGTGCAGGAGCTGGCCCCACTCACGATAAAGGTCATTCTGTTGTATTAAATAAAACAACACAGGGTCTGTAGCAGCGGGCACTGAAACGGGCCCTAGGACCCACCACAGGGCCCTTATGCATCACACCAGCACTGTTTGCTAAGATGGTTTGACGACACAGAATAGCATCTGGGAGCCATTCACAAGTCTTGTCAAAATTTGTACTGTGGTGAATGACAGCAATGCATGATTTTTTTTTGTCTTGAAATTATTATTACGGCTACTTGCAGGATTTCTTCTGAGTCTAAGTTACTGTGAAATTAGGGTGAGGAGCCAGCTAGGATACTGAAATATTTGTCCTAATGTGAAATTCCCCACTTCATGCAGTCACTGATGGGCACCTGCTGTGAGCCAAGCAGAGCTCTACATAGTAGATACAGTGGTGGGCACACACTCCCACAGGGAGCCTCCGTTGGAGTCGACTTTGATTTTATCTTCATGCTTTTAAAGGCTTTAACCATAATCTTAATCTTCATTTATAAGGCTTCTCTCCTAGGTAGACGCAGTAGAACAAGTCTCCTGTTGTGCCATGTCTTGAGAATGGGGACATCTGGAACTCTGGTGTAAATAAACACTGAACATATTTATAGAAGACACCAGTTTTATCTGTGATCTGACTTTGTAAATAATTCATGTCCTAACAAGAACTGCTTAAATAGCACTGTAAGAGAGCTGCTTTTCCATGGAGAGTTCTTAAAGCTTTTGAGTCATGAGGGGACTTTCCAATGAAGATGCAGATGTTTACCCGGCTGAAAGCTATACCACAGCCCACATTTCTACAGGTTTCCTGCAGTGTGGACTCTCTGATGGTATACAAGATGTGATCTCTGACTAAAGCCCTTACAACAGACATCACATACATATGGCCTCTCTCCAGTGTGGACCCTTTGATGTGTGTGAAAATGTGAGGCCTGACTGAAGCCCTTACCACACTGCTGGCAAGTATAGGGCTTCTCACCTGTGTGGACCCGCTGATGAGCACTGAGCCCAGCACTCCAACTGAATTCTTTCCCACACTCCTCACATTTAAATGGTTTCTCTCCAGTGTGGATTATCTGATGAACTTGCAGATTTGACCTCTGGCTGAAGGCCTTACCACAAGTATCACACTTAAATGGCTTTTCTCCGGTGTGGACTCTTTGATGGGCTTGAAGATGTGAGGCCTGACTGAATCGCTTCTGACATGCATCACATTTGAATGGTTTTTCTCCAGTGTGGACACTCTGATGAGCTTGAAGATTTGAAGCCTGACTAAAACCTTTACCACACTCCTCACATTTATAAGGTTTTTCTCCTGTGTGGACTCTCTGATGGTTATGAAGATTCAAGCTCCAGTTGAAGCGCTTCCCACACACTTCACATTTATATGGTTTTTCTCCAGTGTGGACTCTCTGGTGGGCTTGAAAATATGAGCTCTGGCTGAAGCCCTTTCCACACACATTGCATCGAAATGGTTTCTCTCCTGTGTGAACCCTTTGATGGCTCTGGAAACTTGAGGCTGAACTAAAACCCTTGCCACACTCTTCACACTTATATGGTTTCTCTCCTGTGTGTACTCTCTGGTGACTGTGAAGATTAAAGCTCAAACTAAAGCACTTCCCACACTCATCACATTTGTATGGTTTTTCTTCAGTGTGGACTCTCTGGTGGGTGTGGAGATTTGAGCTACAACTAAAGCGTTTGCCACAATCTCCACATTTATATGGCTTCTCTCCAGTGTGGATTCTTTCATGGGCCTGAAGATGTGATCTCTGAGTGAAGCCTTTCCCACATGCCTCACATTTATAAGGTTTCTCTCCGGTGTGAACGCGGCAGTGAATATTCAGGTCTGTGCTGCGACTGAAGCCTTTTCCACAACTGTCACATCTGTAAGGTTTCTCTCCTGTGTGAATAGGCAAATGAGCATACAGATGTGAAGTCTGATTAAAGCTCTTACCACACTCAAGGCACGAGTAAGGCTTCTCCCCTGTGTGGACCCTCTGGTGAGTCTGCAGATTGGAGCTCTGACTAAAGCCCTTCCCGCACTCATGACACCAATAGCGTTTCTTCCCTGTGTGGACACTATGTTGAAGGGCATCAGCAGAGCGGTAACTTGCATCCTTCTCTTGGGTCCTGAATGTCAGGGACTCCTTTCCCATGTGGACCTGCTGGTGAAGTTCAAGTCTAGAACCATCGCTGAATGCTTTCTCACATTCTCCACATGGGTGACTTTTCTGGTCTGTACAAGCTGTACCTGACTGGGCAAGAGGTGATGCCTTTAAGTTGTCTTTATCACAGTCACTGTCATGAGTTTTCTCTCCTTCATGCACTGGATCACCACCATGGTGGTGTGAAATGTGACTGACAATGTCAACACATGGAGCAAATAAACATAAGTTGTTCCTCGTCTGAGTCTGCTGACAGCTACTCTGGTAATTCTGTGTCTCATTCAAGTACATGTTACTCAAAGAATTCTGAGCTTTCCCAGCTGGAAGGTCTTGATTTTCAATCCTACTGGAATGATCTTCTATAGGATTCACTAAGCAGCAGTCATCCACAGAAACCAGAACAGATCCTCTTCCTCCCACCTGACAAGAGGAGTCGTGTCTAGGGAATGGAGACCTCTTTTCTGGATTATTTCTGATGAAGTCTTGACTTCTGGCTGATCTGTGTACATCATGTCTCTTGATTTTCCAGCACGAAAGCTCTCCCAGGGGAAGGCACTCTATTCCCTCTCTTGGAAGCATCTCCATCTCATCTTGATGCTGACCTCCTGGAAGGACGAAAAGAACAGGGACTAAGGGCAGAGAGTGACATGGACAAGGTGGCTGGTGAGTGAGACGCGTCAAACCCTTTGCCCCCTGGGGACATACTGAAGATGAGCAGCCACCAAGAGAACCACCACTCAAGAGGAAGACACGTTTTGTGGTAAGAGTCAGCATCAGCCCAGAAATGAAGGGGTAAGAGCTTCTCCTGTCTCTTCCGAGCATGTGTCTCACCCTGTTGACGTCTGTACTTCTGCCCTTTACCTGCTACAGGCAGTTAATTTTAAAGGTGTTGGCATTTGCAGTCATGCTGTGGTCTGAAGAAAGGCAGAAGCAAGGGTAGCAGCTGGGAGTAGAGCCCACAGATGCCCAGGGAGAGGTTGCGGGTAAAGGGCTACACTACAGCAGCTGAGTCCTCCAAAAGAAGCTGGGAAATAATCCCACACTAAAACATGCCCATATATGTGATAGTAGCAATAATGACAAAACAGCCCAAAGATGCATGTTCAGAAAAGTTCTGAGGCCTTATGCCTCAAGCTGGGCAGACCCCAAAGCTTAGAGCACCCCTGGTAAACTAATGGAGGTCTTCCCCAGAACAGAGCCCACTGGCAAGCACTGGGAGGAGGGGAAACTTTCAACAACAAAACAGACACCTAAAGAAACCAGGAAAATACAGTCCACTCAAAGGAAGAAAATACAGTGGCGGAAACAAACTTTCCAGGAAGAAACATAAGGCTCAGACTTAAGAGACAGGAGTAAGCGAATCAGCTCTTGTTCCCGGTACAACAGCAAATAACAAAGACAAAAATAGCTTTAAAAACAGCCAAGAAGCTGTAGCAGCCAAGAGAACATTAACCAAGAAAAGCTACACTCAAGACACGACTTTCTAAAGGTTCTGCTCGCTGATTGGAAGGTTGGCGATGCAGGGAGAAGGCTGCCCACTCGGGGTGAAAGACCAGAGCTTCCCTGCTGTGTCCTGGCTGGTTTAGGGACGGGAGCTCGTCCTGTCTGTCTGAGCACCAAGAAGTGTAGATTTGGCATCAGGCCTGCAGGGGGTGGGAGGGAAGATTGCAGACCCAGGCAAAACAGGAGACAGGGGAGTGTGACAGGAATAGGGAGCCTGAGGACGGGGGCGGGCCTCACGGGTATTCATTTTCCTTTGAAAGTAGCCACACAGGGCTTCACACACATCAGTAAAATGAGAAATCAAAGTCAGTGAGCTGTCAAGGCAAACAGTTATAAACAGCAGGCACTGACACCCACTTCAGCTAGGGAGGAGGGGGGAAGGGTAGGAGCATGTAGGCGAGAGAGTATAGTGAACACACTATGGAAATTCTGGGATCCCAGCACCCCCAGAACATAAGGTAAAAGGGCAGGTTTGGGGCTAAGAAACTAGTCACATGACAAGCACCGAGTCGGCACCGGACAGGCTGGCACAGTCTCTCTCGTTTTAGAAAAGGAAACCTGCCAGTGTTAAGACACCAGGTGTGGTTGGGCACAGCTGTCAGGATGTAAACGGTTCCTTCCTGGGCTTCAAGCTGCACACACTTTGGGGAGCAGGAATCAAAGCTCATGGCCTCTGCAGGGAAAGGGAGAGAAAGGGCTAAGAGCTCTGGAATTCCTTCCCTCTAGGCTCCTGAGGGAGAAAGCTGAATGGCAAGCCCATGTCCCCATGACTGCTGGTTTCAAAACAGTCCCCGAAATGAAAGGTAGCTAAGTAGTCACAAAACAGGGCAGGCACAGAACTGAGTCAGGGCCCAGACAGACCCCAGCCAAGAGCAGCGGAGCTTGAAGTCTCCATTCCCAGCCTCACCCAGTCACTTCTCACCACCAGCTTCCATCTACCCCCTGCAAACCCAGGGGCTTCATCACTGGGCAAAAGGGGACCCCCAGGGACTAGCTAACCCAGGGTCTCTCTGCCCCTCCCCTAGCAGCCTGCTGCACTGTGGGTCCAGGC
This sequence comes from Condylura cristata, assembly GCF_000260355.1. Classification (NCBI taxonomy): domain Eukaryota; kingdom Metazoa; phylum Chordata; class Mammalia; order Eulipotyphla; family Talpidae; genus Condylura; species Condylura cristata. Next base: position 1,813,329 of record NW_004567142.1, on the reverse strand, counting down.
TGATCACCGCGGCCACCTGCTGCCCAGCCTGCAGAGAGCCCTGCTGCCCTGGCCACATCTTCGACGGATTGCCATTGTTCTGTAAAATTTGAGCCGTGTACTCATCTATAGAGTATACTGCCACATGACCCTGCTATCTAACAGAAACCCCAATAGGAGGAGGCAGAACCCCACATTTCAGAACACCTGTAACGTCCAGAGGTCGCGGGAACAGCGATTGCTCTGCAGGTGACAAGCGCTCATGTCTAGTTGTTTATCACCTGCTCCCGCCCCTCCCCTGCTCCTACTCCAGACCGAAGGCCACTTACTAAAGGACTTGACAGCAGCACTGGGGCCTCAAGCCTAGGGGAGGTGTGCGCGGTTTACCGCCCTGCTGCGGCTCCTCCGCGCTACACAACATGCAGAGACGCTGCGTACCCCAGGGGTCACTGGCTGCACTGCGGGTGACCGAAGCCAAACACTCCAGAAGGTCTGAGCTGCTATTGCCCTCCCCTGCTCAGCTGCCCTGCTGCTGGAGCAGACTGAATTCACCTACAGGAAGACTGCAGACTGACCGTATTGAAGGTCATCAACCTAATATGCTGGGAGATGGGAGCAGTTTCTGACCCTGCTCCACTCCAGATGGGAATGCACCCCCAATACACCAGGGGGCAGACTGAATTGCAGGTCATCACCGCATAGAAATCTGGGAGGTCTGAATTGTTTGGTACCCTATTCCTAGCAGAGCAGGAGAAGGACCAGGCAGGGGGAGCAGGAACAGGGGGAGCAGGGACAGGGGGAGCAGGAGCAGAGAACAAGGGATGGAAGAACCGACTGGGAGAACAGGGGATGTAATAGCAAACAGAGAATATGGTATACAGGGACCCAGTGTTACAGGTAATGTCTGTGTCAATGGCACATAAACCAATTAAAATGTCAGAATGGAACAAAAAATAACAACAAACTGTTTTATGTAAGAACCACCTGAAATGTAAAGACACATATTGAGTAATAGAAACAGAAAAAGATATTCATGCTCACACTCACAGACTGAAAGCAGAAGCAGTTATGTTCGTTTATTCAGAGCTGGGAAAATGATTATGCCAAAGAGGGCTTTTATATCCCCGAGTTGATTCTCCAAGATGTTAACCCTTCACATGTATATACTGAACTAGGACATCAAATACATGCGGCAAGGTTAACAGCTAACCCAAGGAGAACCGCTAATTCTCCGCTGTGGCTGGCACCCGCGAGGCCCAGGATGCAGGCAACAAGGCCACAGCCGAACCATCAATCCACTGAACAGAACTGACATCATGGGCCCCTTCGCCCAGGAACAACACATTCTTCTCAATCTCTAAGACAAAATACATCTGGTCAGGAAACACACCTTAACAAATTTCAAAAAGTAGAAAGCATACAATACCTGCTGTCAGACCGCAAGGCAATTAAGAAAGAAATCAGTAACAGGAACATATGTTAGAACAGAAATCAAGAGGAAAATCAACAGAACCAAAGGCTACTCTGAAAAAAAAAAAATAAAAATTAAGTCCCTAACTAAGTTCAGGAGAGGACACAAATTTCTGGAATCCAAAATGAAAAAGGCAACATCACTGCAGGTGATGCTGACATTTGCAGAAAGTGAAAGGGACACTTGCACTAGCCCCTGGAGCACAAATTAGAATGCGCAGGTGAAAGGTCTGAATCCTTAAAGGCATCCGGCCAAAACGCAGGCAAGCAACAGACCCCTGAATAAGGCTCTGGCTTTTGAAGAAGGAGGACTAGTCTTTCAAAACAGAAAGTACCCAGTCCAGGTGAGTTCACCAGTGAATTTTATCAAACATTTAAGAGAAATTTTGATTCCTCTACAAGCTGATTCAGAGGACAGACACAGAGTAGTTCCTAACTCATTCAATGAGGTCAGTGTTATCTTAACACCAAAACCAGGTAAAGACTTCAGAGCAGAGCTGAGCACAGCTCTGCGCCAGGTCAGGGATGAGGGGACGTGGGTGATGGAGCACTGTGGGACAGCGTTCCAGGCGGAGGAAAGAAGGAGGTGGTGATGCAGATGCAGACGTGAAACTGCCATAACGCGATGCTGGCAGAGACAGAGGGGAGAGGGTGGCCGGAGAAAGATGTAAATGGTGATACAGGTGAATCAGCAAACACCATGGTGCTGTCTAGGCTCCTTTAGATTCTATTCTGAGGGAAAAGGGAAGCTGGTGCAGGGTGTGATGCAGAAGAGGGGCTGATGTTTCCAAGGCTGCTGTGCGGAGGACAGTAACCCAAGGGAGACAGCTGATGGGCTGGCACCTGCAGGGGACCTGACAGAAGCATCCTACCTACCTACCTCTCTGAGGCTGGACCTTGGTCACCCAAAGCTTTTCCTCTCTCTCCAACTGGGATATCAGATCTGGTTTAGAAAACTGGGGTCCTGTGAAAAGATTTAAATGAAAACATTATGGGCAAAAATGTGTGAGGTTTGGTGCCAAGCCCACAATGGAAGGCCTCCACCCTCAAAGGACTGTGTGACATTTTCTATCAGGACCCACCACAAGAGGTACAACATATTACTGCCACATGCCAATTACTGAAAATATTAAAGTGACCAGTTCAAAACAATTACCTGTTTTTAGGCTCCGATCTTTTACTGCCAGCAGCGGCTGCTACTGTGTGAGCCTGTGTGTGCCTTCCACTGTGACAGTTACTATATTTTATATCATCACAAAAAGGCTGGTGTAGCCCATTAATTTCATGACATGGGCTTAAGAAAGGCCAATGAAATAAGGAAGCTGCTGCAGACAAGCATAACTGTTCACTTGTTCATTTAAAAAGGAAACGTCTGCCATGGAACAAAGACTAGAAATACTCTGTCTCTATATTACAAAGGAACTAGAAAAAATTCTGGTCACTGAAGAGTCCTGAAGCCAAGAAAGCCGCTCAAAATCCTAACAAGCACAGGACACCCCACAACAAAGTTCTGGTCCTGAATGTCAGTCGTGTAGAGTCTGGGCCACGGTGGATGTGTGAGGGCTGGTGCCCAGGCAGAGTGCAGGCCCTACCCAGCGACAGCAGGTTCCTGAAGGTCTCCAGCATCACATCCCGGTACAGCCGCCTCTGGGCAGAGTCCAGCAGCCCCAGCTCCTCCTCCGTGAAGACCACAGCCACGTCCTTGAACACTACTGGCTCCTGCAACCCCAAAGGCAAAGGCGGGTAAACTCAATCTCAAAACCTTCTCCTCTGAGAGAAAGTGTGTGTGTGTGTGTGTGTGTGTGTGTGTGTG
>NW_004567142.1:1789682-1809967 GCF_000260355.1 Condylura cristata | reverse complement strand
GAGAGAGAGAGAGAGAGAGAGAGAGAGAGAGAGAGAGAGAGTAACTGGTGTAGTTGCTCTACAATCTGAGCCACTCTGCAGTAAAGTTCCTCTCCATAGCAAACTTTGGAGGGGAGGCCTGGGGGTGGCAGGAGCAAAGGAACAGGAAGGAATCAAAGGAATTATACAAAAGCCTTGTAAATGTGGACCTTTACAGTTAAGTCTCTGGAACAGTCATTATTAAATCACTGCAAATACATCTGCCAAGCTGCCTGGTTGGGGTGAGGTTCCTGACCAGGCTTCAGTCCTCCTGCTAAGGCTCTGTCCATCACCAGCTCTGTGACCTGGACAAGGCAACAAACTTTGTACCCTGGTCAGGGGTACGCCCCAAGATCTTCCATAGATGCCTGACACTCTGGAGAGGACAGGTCCCTCTCTTCCTATACATAAACCAGTGATAAACTTTCATGATCAATTTGGCACAGTTATAATAAAACAATTTGAACACTATACTGTAATAAAAGTTTCGTGAGTGCAACATTATACAAATGTGTGCAGTAAGATAGAAAATACCTCAGCACACTTGATGTTTTTGGACTGGGCTGAATTGGGCAACACACTGCAAAAGGTGGGTCCTGTACCTCATTTTTTTCATCTGTAAAACAGTACTAATTGAAGAGATTAAATGAGAATGTTTAAAGGACAGGATCTGCCATCCTGTAAATACTCAGTATTAGCCTTCATTATTGTCACCATTATCTATTTCATCCCATTCACAGCTGTATCTATTACATGAAAATGACTATCTGTAACATATTTACCCACTCTAAGTAACAAAAACTTAATAATGCTGCAAAAACAAACAAACAAAAAACCTTTTCCCCATATACCTCAGCCAATTCATCTGGTTATTTTAAGTTTGAGAAATTGGCAACTGCAAAGTCAAAAATTATGTATCTTTATCTTGCTGTTAATAGCATAATGGCAATTTTCCCAATTAACGCTTTCTGTAAGAGATTAGACGCATCCCTGAATCTCCACCCCTGATTCTCCACACCCGGCCAAGGACTGGATATTATCTTATTTTTTTAATCTTGGGTTATTTATACTTAGTAACATACTAACATGTCACTGAATAAAACAGGCCTTTGACTATCACACACGGGATCTTAATTTGGGATTAAGCGTCTGGCTCTTGAAGGCAATTAAAACAATTCGCTGAGCTCAGTATCGGCTGGAGCCCTAGTGCAGCCCTTCTTTCCTCAACTTGTGGGGCACCCAAAGGACCAGTCCTTACACCTTTAAGTGTTCGAAGGCAGACTGAGGGCTGCCCTGGGCCCCAGGACTGCATGCTCTGAAGAAGCCAGGGCATCCATGTGCACAAACACACAGCAGACTTAATGTGAAAGAACTAACAGTCAGTGTGCACAGACAGAGAAAAGAAAGGGGAACAACTTCCCAATAAGACACCAAAGATCGCCACTCCCTCATGGCACAGGCCCTGAAACTGGGTCCACCTGAAAGCTGCCACAAGCTGAAGGCTCCTGGAGGGGAACCAAAGGAAAAAGAAAAGGGCCGCACAGAGGCACACAAAGTAGTGATCAAGATAAGGAGCCATGGTCAGCCGCATCTCTCCCCAAGCATCATTGCACGTCTCCCCTCCATGCAGTCCAAGTCCATGGTGCGAGTCCAAAGCCAAGCAGCAAGCAGCCCTTCCTCTCCACATGCCCTTCTGGGCCCGCCGCCTTGGGTGTCCTCTCGCCTAACCTGGCCGCTCACCTCTGCCCTAGTTCCCAGTAGATAGTCCAAGGGGGTTGAATGTCAACAGGAGCAGAACATGGTACCTCCCCCCTTTTGTGGAAACACCTCTGTTATAACCAAAGAGAAAAATGATAGAATTGTCAGAACACCCATCTGGGAAGAAAGGTTATAGGTAGCAAAGTGTCACTGCAAACATCTTTAAATTGGTCAAATTCATAAACCACACATAGGAATTGAGTGGAAATATTAGATAACCTATGGAAAATGATGTGGCCACTTACGATGTAGGTGATATAAAAATAAATTTTGAAATCCCTAAATAGCATTTAAGATAAAATAACTGCATAGATACAAATGAGAAGGTATATGGGAACATGAAAACAGTGTATCTTTTAAACACGTTTGTAAGATTTTATTTTTTAAAAATATCTACTAATTCTCACAATTATCTGGAAGTAAGCAAAAACCTACGCGTAACAATTTCTCAAGGGCCTCTGGTTCCTATCTAACCTCACCAAGCAGGAGGAAACTGTGCCCAGTCTTGGCGAACAGGATGTCATATATATATTTTAAAGGTTTATTTATTTATGCATACAAGAACTGTGGTGTAAGCTAAAGGTGTGAGGGACGGGGATTGGGAAGATTCACCAGAGGGAGTGGGGAGCAGAACAGGCAGATGCACTGAGATACACTGCTGAGGGGAGCAGCGGGGAGACAGGACAGGTCTGCTGCGCCATGTGGGTCACCTTCCTGGCCAGGGATGGAACTTGTGCCACAATGGCTGGCGACAGCTTCATAGTGCTGTGTCTTTAACCCCTGTGCCACCAGGGAGGCCCTGAATTGACAAACACCTTACCTGGAACTTGGTCATTTTATTCCTCTTCCTGCCAGGAAAAGGCTGCGCGCTCTGAGAAGGCAAAACTGGAAAGGGGAAGCCATGATAAAAAAGATGTCAACAGCCAGTTACTGCCTTTTTTTTTCAAGGACAATCTTTAACAAAGCCCAAACCCAAGTGCCTGGTTTCAAGTCTTGCCATCTCCATTTGGCTGGACAAGTAATTCAAGTGACAGGACACATTAAAAGAAAACTCAAATTTCATAAAGTACCTAAGGAGAATTCAAAACGTAGACATGGAGCTGAGGCTTACCTAGCATCCCAAGCTAAGGAAAGGAACCTGGAGATGCAACAGGGAAGTGGATACTTCTAGGGAGGCAGAGATGTCAAGAAAACAGTTTTGGGAAGGAGCAACTATACATTTTAATTTACATTGTAGACTTGAAAATTTGGGGCAGCTGACAAAAGTAACCAGCAAAGACAGAAAACGGGGTAGGTTTGTTACACAGATATCAGCTGTCATAACCACCCCTGACAAAAGCCTCTAGAGACCAGGTCATCCTCCTCTCCACTGACAGAGGAAAACGTGCACAAACAGACATTTCCATTGCACAAGTCTCTTTCTTGGTTTTCGGGGCTATTTTCCTATGCCCGCTGTTTCTTAAAAATCACCGGCCTAAAACATGTCTCTTATACCAGAGACATTTTGGGGTGGCAAATTTGCTCCTCTTCACTACTTTTACTCACTAGCAGTGTAAACTGGAGCAAGTTATTAACCACTGGCCTCCCTGAGCCTCCACGTACCTGCCTGTAAACCCAGACAACAACAGCACTCCCAACCTCCTGCAGCTCAAACAAGCTGGTATTGTTAGCAGCAGATGCGCCACAAACTCGCCCTAGCTAACAGGCAGAACATTAACTAAATACAAACATTAAATATAAACACTTAACTAAATATAAACATTAACTAAAATCAGACTAAGAGATAGTAACCTCTCCCCTTAAGTTGCCATCACCCTCAGAAAAGTTTTGCAAGTGTTATAAACTGGAAGAACTGCAGCAAAGTCTCTCCTTTCGTGTGTGATGGTAACCAATCACTAATGAAAACCTAAGTTTGCGTAGTCGTGTTGCACTTAAGTTAAAAATACCGGGAATGTTAAACCGAACACTCATTAAAGCTGCGCAACAGGACACACACTCTGCAAATACGGGCCGCGTCTCTGTCCAGATAAACCAAAGACTTTCCTCAAGCTCAAGACAACTCTCCTTCCTAAACAAGACGCTAGAAAGTGTCCAGGAATCCACAGAGGCAGTGAGCAGGGGCTGAACTGCGACCCCTTCCCGGACTTAAGTCTCATAAGAACGCCACTGGGAGAGAAAACGGAGGCAAACGGAGATCAAATAACTCTTCCGACAATTCACTGCAAGAGGCAGAACTTGCTGACAGGCCCAGGAAGAGGACTGGGGGAGGTAGAGAGCGCTGAGCCTGAAACTCGGCGCAGGACGCGAGCCCTCCCCCGATGCGCAACGATACCGCTAGCACCTGCGCCCCCACGTCGCTACAGCCTTCCCTTCCCTAGAAGCGAGCGCCGGGCTACTGCTGGCTCCTCGCCGAAAGCGGGAGGCCGAGGGACTCAGGGACACAGGTTACCTCACCCTATCAGCTGCAATCTCAGCCCAGCCTCGCCTTCCTGGAGCGGAAATGCCACTGACAGGTTAAACTCCCAGAATGCCCGAGCGGAAGCGCTTGGGTCTCATGCAGTTCCGGACTACATTTCCCAGAATACCTAAACGGAAGCGCCGACGCGCATTTAACAAACGTCTGGCACTACATTTCCCCACAACGAGGCTGGCGAGAGCGCGCTTCCCACGATGACTTGTTTTTACCAAAGTGGGTTGTCTATCCCTGGGTCTGTCAGATTCTGTTTTACTCATTTCCTAAAGTTGTTGAGAAAATAATTACTAACTCAAACATCAAGACCATAGGAAAGATAAAAGAGACGCTTACACTATGAACTCTAAAGACCACTATTTTTTCCCCAGGTAAGCAGAGTGTAGGTAAAAATGGGAAGCGCGACTTAATCTGAACACAACATAACACAAGCTTGAAGCACACTGGATTTCAGACTTGTTTGGAATGTAATGGCGGCGCCCCCATTTATCACCTATAACCAATTGGTGTGACAAAAAAGATTCTATTGCATTTATTGCGACAAGGCGAACACCTCGACACAATCAGGAGTGGTTGTGAATGGGTGCAAGGTTTTCATTCTGGGATGGTCATATGTAGAATTAGATATGGCCGTAAGTGCACAACTCTGGGAAGATACTAAAACCCACTGAACCCCCTTTAAAAAAAAAAAAAAGATTGATTTATTTATACATACAGATCTGGGGTATGGGCCAGAGGTGGGATTCACCAGAGACGGTGGGTAGCAGAACAGGTAGATTGACGAAATACACTGCTGGGGGGAGTAGCGAGCGGGGCAGGAAAGGTCTGCCACCCCATGTGGGTCACCCCCTGGCTGCAGTGGCTGCGATAGCTTCATAGTGCTATGCTTTAACCCACTGCGCGCCAGGGAGAGCCCCTGAACACTTTTTTTTTAAGCTTTATTTATTTGTGCATACAGACCTGGGGTACAGGCCAGAAGTGCAGGAGCAATGAGAGGATTCACCAGAGACAGAATGGGGAGCAGAACAGGCAGATCGTGGAAGTACACTGCTGAGGGGAGCAGCGGGCGGGTTGGGAGAAATCTGCTGCGCCATGTGGGTCACTTCCGGGGCAGGAGGGGATGGAACTCAGGCTGCAGTGGCTTTAGCTTCTTAGTGCTGTGCTTTTAACCCGATGCGCCACCAGGGCGAGCCCTGAACACTATTTTTAAGGGATGAGTTGTATAGTGAATTGTAGGTGAAAAAAGGTGTTTTTAAAATTTGCTAGTTAGATGCTTCATAATGATAAAATGGCAAATTCATCAAAAACATGTAAGAATTCAAATTTTGTATACATCTATACAATAAGTAATTTAACTAGTCTTTTCCACCAGTTCCTGGGAGGTATGCTCTACACCTTCCAGATATCTTAATAGGAATACCTTTGTCATATATAATGGGCCTCTCAAAATACCCCTGATATTTTATAGAAGAGAGATGACTTAAAGTGATTCCGTAGGATAGTTCGTGTTAATGAGATGAGGTAGGATGTCAGAGGATCACACCAGACAGATCAGCCATGTGATTTGAAGACTGGAATTCTAAGCCAGCTGATAATCAACTCAAAGAGGGGGATGGGATTGGAGTCAGGTCACCAATTATTCAAAGAGCCCCTACACAAGAAAGTCCCAATAAAGTCTATAGACACTTAAGTTGGGGTGAACTTTTCTGGTTGGCATTACTCTGCATATTGCCACACAGATGGTGGGAGAGTAACGTGATTCCATGGAAGCAGAACAGTAAAAGCAGCATTTGGAACCCTCCCAGACCTCACCCGCCAGGAGCCCAGGAGCAGCTACTGCGGCCCCGCAACGACGTTCCTAGAATTCCCCAGCACCGCACGCCGGGGCTACACCTCCCAGATGCACCGGTGGTGGTTGTGGCTTCTCTGAGCTCCAGGACTTCCCAGAGACCGTGTTTGTGCTCCCTTCGTGGGGCAGCTGTTTGCGGCTACAAGGGCGTCCTGGACGACCCTTTCTGCAGTGCCACAGAGCAATAGGGAGAAGTCCGTTTCTGGGCGAAAACATCGATAACCACCCTGAGTACCTGGAGTGTTTCCTGGAAAATCTCTCATAGGGTTTTCATGATGGAGCCGAAATGTCAACGAAAACCGTTCTCTCTAGTGAACTGAATGACCCTAACACACTAGTCTAGCATGTGTGTTTATGGTTTTAAAGCCCACTCTATTAGTCTTTCTCCCCTGTATAATTTCTTAACACATTTTTTCCACCCGGGTTACCCTTTCCTCTTTTCCAACCAGCCAAATCATGCTCCACACTCCTATTCTGGACATTACTCTTCTCAGTTCTACTTTAGGTCTTTGGAGCGTGCGCTTTTCTTTTCCTCAGCTTCTCGAATGCAATGACATCACTGAAGTCCTAAATAACTCCATCTGGAGGCTACACATTGCTTTTTCGGTGGGATATGGCAGGGGAAATTATTGAGAGTGGTGCCTTTTCCTCCTTTCATTTTCTAGAAATTGGTAGTCCCGAGCAACTATAAATTAGTTGACAACTTAAACCTTGACTTAGTTTCCATCAAAAATGCTATTCTCAGGCTGCTCTTTTGTTTTAACTACACAGTACTGCATTTAAGGCACACTGCTAACTTGAAGATCAATTTACTAAGTTACATACTTTCTAGGAATGTGTCAGAGACAAGAGTACAAGCCATGTAATCCACTAAATGCACCTATTTTGCTAATTTTAGTTGTTACATTTTTTTGGTACCAAGATTTCTGAGTCCAAGTTCTCTTGTAAGACTTTTATTTTGTGGTCTGTTTTGATTGTTCTGACTGTGAACTCTACTCAGAAAACCTGACACATTGTTAGTGTTCACCTGTTGTGATTCCCCAAAACATTAGTGATGTCATTGCATTCGAGAAGCTGAGGAAAAGAAAAGCACATGCTCCAAAGACCTAAAGTAGAACTGAGAGAGTTATGTCCAGAATAGGAGTGTGGAGCATGATTTGGCTGGTTGGAAAAGAGGAAAGGGTCACCCGGGTGGAAAAATGTGTTAAGAGCAACCAAGTTCTCTTTCTGTTGAAGTGGGCCTCACTCTTACCAAACTTGGTAATTTTTTCAGTGATAGACATTATGTATGAAAAATTAGAAAAGTTCTGGATGCTTTTATCATGCCTCATATAAGAACAAAAACCAAATCTGAGACTGCCTAAATCAAACAAGTTCTTCTGAGCTGACATGCATCACATTGTTGACATCCATGTTATTCTGAAGTCAAAGTGCCTCCCAGTATGTAATTTTTCTTATCTTTTCTTTTTTTCTAAAAGATTTATTTATTTGTGCATACAGAACTGGGGTACTGGCCAGAGGCTCAGGGGTGACAAGAGGCTTCACCAGAAACAGAGTGGGGAGCAGAACAGGCAGATCAACGAGGTACACTGCTGAGGGGAGCAGCGGGAGGGTCAGGAGAGGTCCGCCACACCATGTGGATCTCCCCGGGGGCAGGCGGGAATCGAACTCATGCGGAAGTGGCTTTAGCTTCTTAGTGCTGTGCTTTAACCCGCTGCGCCACCAGGGAGGGCCCCCAGTATGTAATTTCAAAGCAGTGTTTTATCATTTTAGATCTTTAAAAAAAAGGAATGCTACATCTGTGCCTGATTTAAGCAAATACTGACACATTCTTAGTGTTCACCTGTTATTCCCCAAAATGCATTCTAGTGCAGGGAACAGGACAGTGAGGAAGATGTGTGTATGGTTTTAAAGCCCATTTGAAAGCCCGATCTTTGTATGACTTTATGTTCCTTGAATCATTACTAATGTTACGTAAAACTATGATCTGGTGAATCCTCTGGGAAAATAGATTCCAGAGGAGTTAATAAGAGTATTGAAAAAAATACAAATTTCATGGCTCTCAATTGTCACTGCATTTTTTAGAAACATTAACCAGGAGAAAAGTAAAAATACATAAACATACAAGAATATTAGACAAAATGATACAGTACATGAATTTATCAATAGTAAAAAAAATTTAACAGATTGATGAATTAAAAAATTCACATTATTAGAAAATAGTATGCATGGTCTAATTCCCATTTTGAAAAAAAAAAAAAAAAACGGTCATTTGCCTAGGTAAAATCTGGCATAGGAGATCTAAGTATTCATTGTATGTATGAGTGCTGTGCATGAATTTTCAGGTTTTCAATTCCACTTTTGAGTTTTTCTGTACAATTTCATTTGCAACATATGGGCATTAATTTCAAGTCAGTTTATTGAGATGTAATATACACATATTTACTTACTGTTACAGATGTGAGTCTTAACTAACACACCACTAAAATTAAATAGGGAACACTTCCATCACTCCAAAAAATTCCCTCATTTCTTTTGTGAACAACCCCACCCCTATCCCTAGGCAATCACTTACCTGTTCCATCATTTTGCATTTTTTAGGGATCACATAGTAATATGTAGCCTTTTGAGTGTGGCTTCTTTCTTCGAACGTAATACATTTTTGATTCATGTGTGCGGTTGCCTCAGTAGTTTGCTCTCTTTATTGCTGAGTATTACTCCATTGTATTGTATTGTTCTCTTTATTGCTGAGTATAATTCCATGGTTTTCCATTCTCCAGTGGACAAGAAAGTTGTTTTGAGCTTTCATAACTGTAGTAATGCTGCTATAAACAGGTATTCCTGAAACTGTTTTCATGGGATTGCTGTGACATATACTGTGTACACAAACTGCCAAATCTTGTTTACATGGGCTGTAGCATTTTGCACTTCTATTGCAATGTCTGAGGGCTCCTGTTGCTCTAAAGCCTTTTCTGGACTTGATATTACCTAGTTTTTCATTTGAGTTATTCTAATAGATATGGGTTTGTCTCATTGTGGTTTTAACTGGAATCTCCCTAACAACTAGTGATGTTGATCATAAAAATACTTGTCTGACAAAAAGATGTTCTTTGGCTGTTCAAAACTTTCCTTTTTTAAAAAAAAATAGATTGTTTCTCAGTATTTGCTTTGGAGAGTACTTTATACACAATTTTTATATGCCAGTCCTTTAAAACACATTTTCAAATGTTTTCTCAGTCTGTACTTTCTCTGTTTTCATACTATTGGTCTTTTGCAAAGCAGAGATTTTAATTTTGATTAAGCATAATTTATGGAATATTTAGATATGAATCATACCAAGAACTCTGCCTAACTCAAGGTGACAAAATCCATCACCACCATCCCATCCCATGTTTTCTTCTAGAACTTTTATTGTTAGAATTTGTATTTAGGTCTAAATCTTTTTTTTTTTTTAATTTAAAAAGATTTATTTATTTATGCATACAGAACTGGGTTACAAGCCAGAGGTGCAGAGTGATGAAAGGATTCATCAAAGACAAAGCGGGGTGCAGAACAGGCAGATTGACGAAGTCCACTGCTGAGGGGAGTAGCGGGCAGGCCAGGAGAGGTCTGCCGCGCCCCTGGGTCAGCTCCAGGGCCGGATCAAACTTGCACTTTAGTGGCTGCAGCTACCTTGCAATGCTGCGTCCTGATCCACTGCGCCACCAGGGAGGGCCCTATGTCTAAATCTTTAATTAAAATTTTGACTTGCCATGTAGGTTGAGACTCGTCTGTTACACACAGATTCATGTTTTACACATGGTTGAAAGACATTTAATTGCATTGCTACTTTTGCCACAATCAATTGACTATTTTTCTGTCTATTTCTGCACTGTAGTATGTTATACTGTTCTTTGTGTTTATTCTTCTACCATACTATCTTGATTGCACCAGATTTATAGTAAATCTTTAGATCAGATAAACCTTCCAACAAGATTTAAAAATACTTTTAGACTAGTTTGCATAGATTTTAAAAGTAGTTTGTTCATTTCTGTGATTTAGAATGGGGCTGTTAGATTTATGTTAGTTTAGGGGAAATGTCTTAACACTATTCAATCTTCCCCTACATATTAAAGTTATATCCGAGTGCTTTTAAATCTTTCATCAGTATTTCATAATACCTATCATGGAATTACACACCTTACCCTTCACTCATTCATATATTTATATATAAGGTGTTACTGTGAACAGTACTGTTTTCTTAGTATCCATTTCAGACTAGGGCAGGATGAGTTCAGTGATTTTTGTATACTGACCTTGATCCTGAGCCTCTATTAAACTCACTGATTAGTTAAGACTTTTTTGTTGGCTCTTGGTGCTTTCCATAGAAAATCTTGTCTATTTACGTCTTCCTTTTCTATCTGTGTATCTTTTTTCTCACCTTAGTGCACTGGTGAGTACCTCCTGAATGATGTGGAAATGAAGTTTTACAAGTCCTTGACTTCTTTCCAAATTAAGGGGGAACATTCCAATATTCTACTATTAAAAGTATCTGCATTTTGTGAATATCCTTTATCAGTATGAAAAGCTGCCTTGAATTCCTAGGTTTTGCTCTTCAGTCATGATGCTCAATTTGTCAAATGATTTTTCTGTGTCTATTCTTTATGGATACAGTGAATTAGTTTGATTTTTATATTGAAGCACTCTGCATTTCCAGCCACTCTGTCATGATGCATGATCCTTTTTCTAAATTACAATGATAATATTGACTTTTGTATATTGACTTTTGTGTCTGTATTCAAATTTTCTGCTTTTATAATGCCATTGTTGGATTGTTACCAAGATAAAGCTTTGTAACTATGACTAAAATGCTCTAGGACACTGCAGATTGTGTGGACTTTAAGACATAAAGAAACTTCACAGAAAGTTAAAATTACTGACACCTCTCTTATCTCTATCCTTAAAAATCTAGGGAATTTTGAAAATTAACTGTCAAAATTTTATTTCTTAATTTTTATTCAGAATGCTATATAATGAAACCATAATCATATTATGAATTCTTAACTATAAGGGATAACATCTCAGTAGTAGTTTATTGCTTTGGTAAAACTGGTAAATGTTAACTATATATATACATATATATATACATATATATGTATATACATATACACACACACGTGTGTGTGTGTGCGCGTGTGTTTAAAAGAAGTACAAAAAAGAGAAAAACTGGGCCCCCTGGTGGCACAACAGGTTAGGATGCAGCACTACAAGCTGGCGGCAGCAGTTTTAGTGCGAGTTCAATCCCCAGCTCAGAGGTGGCCCACATGGCGCGGCAGACCTCTCCTGACCCTCAGCAGTTTACTTCATCAATCTGCCTGTTCTGCTCCCCACTCTGTCTCAGGTGAAGCCTCTTACCACCCCTGCATCTCTGGCTTGTATCCCAGTTCTGTATGAATAAATAAATAAATCTTTGAAAAAAGAGAGAGAGAAAAACTAACCCAAAATTTTGTCAGTCAGTGTATACATGATGATGAGTAATCAGTGACACAATCTACTAAACATATAATGAAACATACATGTATACAGAATTAAAATTGATTATGAAGGTTCAATCCACACTTTCACTAAAAAATATGCATGATTCTTTTTGATTCTATACTTTCTGTAATTTCATATTATTACAATGTATGGAATTATCCAACTCCAACTAATGAACATTACCAGTTTTAAAAAAATCTACCTGCACACATTGTACACATTCTTTCTCGCTATTAAAATTGCTTTATCATAAATTATTCCAATTTCCATCCAGATGGGCACACAATACATTTTGATGTGTACTGTATGGCTCTTCTCTGCAAGTTTGTATTGCTTATTCTCACTGACAGAATGTATTGTTCCCTTGAAGACAAAGACTGGCAAGCAAATGGCATCTCTGCTAGTACCAATGTATTTGATAAAATGGATAGAAAAAAATCAAGATGGTTCCTTTCTCTGTGAAATATGGGAGTGGGAAAATTGAGAAAATGAAAGTCCTTTAGCTCCCTCACAGATCTTGCCTAGGCACAGCTGAGTTGGCCAAAGTTACAACTGCCAGAAAACAGTTATGCCAAAGGACTCTGATGGAAATATGGAGACTAGCAAACCAAGTATTGTATTCTTGACATTTATTAAGTATTTTTCATTAGCAACCACTCCTGAAACTTTCCAAATATTCCAATAAAACTCTGCCTTAACACATATGATGAAGTCTCAGTTGTGTAAAATGTAGTGTTCTGCTTTTGCAAAATTAACCAGAAACATTGTTTATCAGTTTTTAAAGTCATTTAAAGTGGACATATACATGTGTGCAAATACACACACGACGAAACTTAAACTAGTGCTGTATTGTATAGTTATAAAAGACTCAGTTCATCTCTGCTTAAGATGTAACAAATGACAGAAACCAATCTCAACAGGGTTAGAATCAAATTCAAGTAATTTTGTATTGCAATGTTGCCTGATGGTCTACATCTCCAGTAATATTTGCTTGAAGTATTTATTATGGATGTTACTTATAGGATTACCCCCACCAAGGATTTTTCAATGATTTTTTTGAAATGACAATAAACATTTCAGATAGGATACCTTTACACACATTTAGTCATTTAGTTCAGTCAAACACTATTATGGTTTTGTAGAGTTAGCAATGAATGAAGCCCTTTCTCTCATTAAGCTTACGTACTAGAGGACAAGGACTGAGCCTCTCAACATGTGTTAAATGTATTTTGTTAAATTCCTCATCTTTTTTCTACCCTCTAGTTCAATGACTGAAGTCCTGTGCCATCATGCATACTCAACTCTGACAAGGTCCCTTACAGAACCCCTCCCATTGTTTCTGCTATCTGGTCTCCTGAGTATTTTGAGTGCTGAGGTTAGGGAGAAATTACATTTTCATTAAAAAAAAAAATCTACAATCAAAAACTCAAATGGTGGGTTTTTTGTGGTTCCATTTGAGGACTTCAAAACAGAACACAATTTTACATAACTTCATTTCTGTATGGATTCTCTGATGAAGGATAATCTTTACCATACACTTCACTTCTATAGAATTTATCACCACTATGGACTCTCTGATGAATTAGAAGACCTGAGCTCCAACGGAAGCCCTTGCCACATGCATCACATTTATAGGGTTTCTCCCCTGTGTGAACTCTCTGGTGAGCTTGAAGGTTTGACCTCTGACTGAAGCCCTTCCCACATACCTCACACTTGTATGGTTTTTCCCCAGTGTGGACTCGATGATGGGCTTGAAGACTTGAAAACCCACTGAACCCCTTTCCACACTCTTCACATTTATAGGGTCTCCCTTCTGTATGGACTTTCTGATGTGCTTGAAGGCGTGAACTCTCACTGAAGCCCTTCGTGCACACCTCACATTTGTATGGTTTCCCTCCAGTGTGGACCCTCCGATGTGCTTCAAGGCGGGAACTCTGACTAAAGCCCTTCCCACACATCTCACATTTATATGGTTTCACTCTAGTGTGGACTCTCTGGTGACCTTGAAGATATGCTCTCTGACTGAAGCCCTTCCCACATACCTCACATATATACGGTCTCTCTCCAGTGTGAACACTCTGATGACTTTGAAGGTATGATCTCTGGCTGAAGCTCTTACCGCACTCATCGCAATGGTATGGCTTCTCTCCTGTGTGGACTCTTTGATGAGCCAAAAGAGTTGAAGCCTTACTGAATCCCTTACCACATTCTCCACACTTATAGGGTTTCTCTCCTGTGTGAACTCTTTGATGAATTTGAAGATTAAAGCTCCAACTGAATTCCTTCCCACACTCCTCACATTTGAATGGTTTTTCTCCAGTGTGGACTCGCTGATGTCCTTGAAGGTGTGAACTCCGACTGAAGCCCTTCCCACACTCCTCACACTTGTAGGGTTTCTCTCCAGTGTGGACCCTCTGATGGCCTTGAAGGTATGAATTGCGACTAAATCCTTTCCCACACTCCTCACATTTGTATGGTTTTTCTCCAGTGTGGACTCGCTGATGGGCTTGAAGGTATGAGCTCCTACTGAATCCCTTCCCACACTCCTCACATTTGTATGGCTTCTCTCCTGTGTGGACTCTCTGATGAACATTAAGAACTGATCTATGGCTGAAGCCTTTACCACATACACCACATTTGTATGGCTTCTCCCCAGTGTGGACTCTCTGATGATCTTTGTGTTTTGTCCTCCAAATGAAGCCCTTCCCACACTCCTTGTAAGGTTTCTGTCCAATGTGAATCTTCTGATGGCCTTGAAGATATGAATTTTGGCTGAAGAGGTTACCACAACCATAATGCTTGTATGGTTGTTCTTTAGTGTGGACTATGTGAAGGTCCTGAAAATGTGAGGCTAGACTGAAGCCATTTACATGCTCTTTGGAATTGTAAGGATTCTCTCCCAGGCAAACTCTGCGCTGGATGTTAAGATCTGAAGTACAAATGAAACTCTTCCTACATTCCAAATATGTGTGTTGTTTCTCTTCAGTGTTTATTTTTTGCTGGGCTTGAAAACAAGAATTTGGATTAAAGATATCCCTGTTCTCTTCATATTCAAGGGGTTCCTCTCTAGTATGAGTCCTAAAAATACCACTAAGGTCTAAGCCATGACGGAAAGCTTTCTCATAAATGTTGCATCTATGGGATGTTTCTCCTGTGTGAATATCTCTGTAAGTGTTAAGAGAGGGACTCTGATTGAATTTCTCACCATATTCACATTTACACCGCTTCCCTTCTGTCTGTATTCTTTCACAGGGTTGCAGATATGAAGTGGCAAAGACACAACCATCTCTGTGAACACTCTGATGAATACGAAGAGCTGAACCACAGTCCTTCCCACACAAACTGCATGTCTGGAGGTTCCCTTGTAAGTGCAACTGCTGAACTTCAGAGCTGGAGCCATCTCTGAAGGCTCCTGTGTGCTCATTACAAGGGCAGGGCTTTTGCCTTGTTTGAATTAAGTCTTGATTAAGCAGTGACAAGTGAGTAACATCTTCACCACAGTCACGGCAGTTGTTCTGTCCCATTCTGTGTACACCCTGGTTATCATTGTGATGCGAGATCCAACAGATGCTGTTACACTTACAGGTGTTAGTTTTCAGGGAAGTCTGCTGACACCTACACTGATAATTATGTGACTCTGTCAGACACATTTTCCTCCAAGAATGCTGAGCTCTCCAAGATGGAAATTCTAGATGTCTGATATCATTGGAACCAGTTCCTCTATGAGTCATTACATAGTTCTCATCTTCAGAAATTCGAGTTGGCACTCCTGCCCATACCTGGCAGGGAGAATCACCTTGTTTTTGAAACTGAGAAACAATCCGTTGAAAAAATTTCATGGAATCTGAACACTTGGTCAACCTGCCTGAACCTTGCTGGCAGGTCTGCCAAGAGGAAAGCTCTTTGGGGGAAAAGTAGCTTAATCCCACTTCTTGAACAGGCTCCATATTATGTTGGTTCTTGGTTCCTAATAAGGATAAAGAATAATTAGACATGTGCACAAGTGAATGCTTTTATTCAGAGATCTCAAAATTTTGCACTTAGGTCATAACATGAAACTTCATCAACTTAAGAGGTAGTTCTTTGCCTGCACCACAAATACAAGTGGGCCGGCCTCATAACTGGCTATCTGTAAGCCTCAAAATTAGGATTTTTCAACACCTGGATATAACACATGGTGGCCAAGTTCAAAAGTCCTAGTAAAACAATACTCGTGTTATCATGGGTTGCCTGGAGAGCCAAGGAGAAAACAGAAGGCCTGTTCTCAAACTGGAAACAATACAGTTTCAAGAAGTTAAATGCCTTTTGTCCAATGGCTTGTTCTTTTTTCTCATGTGCCTGGACATGGTAATGTTTTTGTGGGGTAAACAGACTTTTAATCTACACTTACAGCATCAATCTGGGCCTCTCTCCAATGTGTTTTCTGTCTTCACAGGAATAAGACCATCTAAGTCACTGTCAGCCATTATCAGTGTTCACTCCTTCTCAAAGATTTTCACAACTACCAAGGGCCTATGGTGCACGTGAGAATGCGAAACACTGTAATGGAATTCTACGCCAATGACGTCAGAAAAAAGTGGAGGCAGAGGGACGTAAGCACAGCCAAGCTTCACGATGCCTGGAGGTGTCCTGTGAGTCAACTTGTCAGATAAAACACAAGGCCAAAATTTTGACTGGTATCGTTTTACTGGAAAATTAAGGTTGAAGTCATCTGAGGCACCAGAAGAGTTGAGGCCAGGCATGTTGGGGTGGCATGGCTTGTCAGTTATCAAAGCTCATATTATCAGCAGACAGCAGATCTCTGTATCCTGATGAGAAGCCTCCTCCCCTGAGGACATCTGGTTCATCAGGGTTGCAGTAACAACATGTAGCCTTTTACACTTAACTCAAGCATCCCGAACAGAAAGCAGTAAGTTTTAATTTTATAATGAATGGAATCCTCAAATATAGTAATTCTTCTCTAGCTATCTGTACATGTCTGTCTCTGCACACTTGGAGGTGTTACCCCAGGACAACAAACCCTCAGGAGCGCACTCTTAATGTGCGTTCAGATAGCAAGGGAAACAGGCATTTTGGGGGCAGCAGCAGATACAGACTAATACCTCAGCTCCAGTGCTGGCTACTTTAATCACATGGACACTTTAACTCTTATTAGAGTATACTCAACTTTTAAAGATCTTCTCTTTTTCACAACTGAATGAGTTTCTATTTTTCTCTTTTGTAATTATTCAATTTTTGATTCAAGTGTCTTTAACAGACACAGGCATATTCAGATTGTCTATTTTTTTCTTGTGTGAGTTTTGGCACATTTTCTTTCAAGGATTTGGTCCATTCCATCTAGGTTATTAAATTTGTGGGCTTAGTCTTGGTTCATAGTATTTACTAACCTTTTAATGCCTATAGCATGATCTTCTTTTATTTTTGACATTAGCAATTTGTGATCTGTCTCTTTTTATTTTTAGTTATTCTGGCTTCAAAGCTTACTGGTTTGATCAATATTTTCAAAGAACCAGCTTTTATGGTTTCATTGATTTTCTCTGTTGCTATCTTCTTTTCTGTCTCATTGATTTCTATTCTAATTCTTACTGTTTCTTTTCTTCTGCTTACTTTGGATTTAATTTGCTCTCTTTTTCCTAAGGTTTTCCTGGGTGGAAACTCAGATGACTCATCCTAGATTCTTGTCTAATACATGTGTTCAATGCTATGTACTTCCCTCTAAGCACTGTTTTCACTGCATTCCACACATTTTAATAATTTTAGTTTTTATCTTCATTTAGTTCAAAATACTTAAAAATTTCCTTTGAGAATTCTTCTTTGATTCATGTGTTCTTTGGAAGTTAGTCATTTAAATTCCAGGTATTTTGGGGATTTTACAGTTAATTAAATTATTGATTTCGAGTATAATACCATAGTTCTAAAAGCAGATCTTGTATAAATTCTATCTCTGTTAATCTACATCCAGAAAGTGTTCTCTTATTGAACGTTCCATGTGAGCTTGAGAACAGGAGCTCCATTTTTTTCTATTATCTACATTAATAAGGGCTCCAAAATCCAACTCCATACCACAAAGCTATCATTTTAGAATCACCGTTTTAACTTAGACCATGCAGCTAAATATATATAGTTATAAATACCTATGTTTATATTTATATATATTTCATAGATATATGAAAGTAATTTTCATTTATATATATCTATATACACACACATATATATATAACACAGAATATGATTATGTAGGAATGAGTAAAATGCAGAAAACAGACTATCATTTATATTATAGGAAAAAACTGGGTCAGTCTACTATAGCCGAAGATCAGACATCTGGCCAGTTTTAATGATCAACAAAGTCATCTAAAAATTTTAAGAAAAGAGTGATTAAATGGAGGTATAATTCAAAACAGATTTCTCATACTCTATTAGCAACATGTCATTTTATCACTATCTCCTTATGTCAGGAGTTAAATCAGTACAAATTATTAAGTGATCTATTAAGGAGGAAATTGGGCAAAGAATTACAATGCACATTTATGACAGCACAAAATATTTATGAAAGATTGCATTTAAACTTAAGGTTTAGTTAAGAGTAACATGCAAAGTTAAGTTACAACCACAGCACCTGTTAAAACAGTGATCTTTGATGTTCTAATTAAGCCACAAGGAATTAAAATGATCAAGAAAACATCTGATAACAGTTGTCTGAGACCTAGAGGAATGGGAAGTTTCTTTGTTCAGTGCCAGGTAACTATATCCTAAAGGAAGCAGAATTTAAGAGAAATTTATCAGGCCCATTTCTCAAAGAATACCTACTTCTCAGCTGTACCTCTCTTTTACTGTGGTGAGTGACATTCAAGTTGGAACGGAGGAGACTGGAGTAGAAGAAATAGTGTATGAGGGTGCTTAAAGACAACACTGGAGAAATCTGGCCCACCAAGATTCATGACATTAAAAAAAATGAACCAATAAAATGAAACTAGGGCATTTCCCTACCATGGGAAATGGCAATCTTGGGAATCCATGAGTTTGGGAAAGATGGATGGGCTACGCTGGGAAAATTCTGCAAGGCAATGGGCAGGTTACATTTCTCTTTCCTAATATGTACAGCAGGAGAGAGAGATTTCTTCTATAGGGGATCGACCAAGAGAGTAATTGTAAAAATCCTCATTTAAAAAATATTTGCCCAAGTCAATTATTTCATCTCCTACGGCTACAGGAGAGCCAGTAATTGTCTCTTCTGGTTACAACTCCGAAGTTCAAGCTCAGTGAAGGACAGTTTTTCCTCTTTGAATCTCTGAGCCACCAGAAATTACTAGGACCAAGGACAGTGCAAGTGCCTCACTTGAAATTGCTGCATGGGAAGGCCGAGAGTAAGGTGCTTGGCCTCCATAGCCTCTGATACTTCAATTTAGGTTGGCTGTTCTTAATCATTTAAGAATAATGGTTCTTGATCGATGAATGTCCAAGACCGTCCAAACAGAATTAAGATAGGTGTCAATCAGATGACAAACACCCTGGGTATCCTTTGATTCCACTGATTTATTCTGAATCTATCATAAACTGTCACAACCGACTACAGTGAAGATCACGTGCCTATTAATCAATTCTTTCACTCAAAGTGGAGAGAAAATCGAAATGAAGAAACTAAAGCAGGAAGGAGAAGTGACCAGTCTGATGGGCAGTGCTTCCAGAACACAGTGAATGAGCAACAGTTAACGAACATAGGAAGTTAGAAGGTGTTGAGGGGAAAGAAGCCTTTGTGCCCAAGAGCCACCAAGCATGTAGGTTTTATTTGAAGCAAATGGGAAGCCCCTGAGGAGTCTAAGCAGAAAAGTTGTATATTCTGACTCATGTTTTGAAAGGGCCTGTCTGGCTGCTGGACACTTCTCACCTGAACACCCATCTCTTTGGGTTTCTGTCTCCATCAACAAAAGCTTTTCTTCTCTTTCCAATTGAAATATAAGCTCTGGTTTGAAGGGTTGATTCCCTGTAGAAAAGCAAGAAAAGCAAAAGTTTATACATTTTAGTTAAGTCCAACTTACTGCTTTTCCCCACTATTCTGAAGCCTATTTTTGGTATTATATCTAAGAACTCTGCCGCACCCAAGATTGTGAAGATTCTTCCTTATGGTTCCTTCTAGAATTTCCATACTTTCACATCTTACATTAAGTCTCACACATTTTGAGCTCATCTTTTCGGTAGGATGTGAAGTACAGATATAGATGCACCCAGATGTGCACTGTCCCAGCGCCATCTGCTGAAGACAGATGCCCTGGCACCTATAATACACCCCAAAGAGTTTGAGGATGGCTTCTCCAATATCACAAGACAAACCCAGCAAATATATTCAGGATTTCAGCTCTTCTCCATCCCCCTCCCAAAGGACCCCAGACTATGTTATATAGTTCTATATATACTTCCACAAGTTCTCTTTTCAATGTAATTATGGCATTAATTTCAACTACTACTGACTTCATTTGTTTCAGTTTTTTTAAAGGGATATTAAGTTTTAGGTTAACATCTCTTTGCATTCCTTTAAAAAAAAAAGATTTACTTACACATGAAAAGCTGGGGTACAGGCTAGAGATGTGGGGGTGGTAGGGTGAGAAGATTCACCAGAGACAGAGTGGGGAACAGAGCAGAGTGGGGATCTACTGAAATACATTGCTGAGGGGA
>NW_004567142.1:1781357-1788692 GCF_000260355.1 Condylura cristata | reverse complement strand
GAGCTGGAAGGGATCATATTTAGTGAAATAAGCCAGAAAGAAACGGAAAAATACTGACTGGCTTCACTCATAGCAAGAGTATAAAGGACCAGGATAGAAAATAATAATAATAATGAACAACTATATACTAGAGATATTTTACAGGTGGAATGGGGAGTGGGATCAAAAACAGTGGGGGGAGGGAAGTGCACTGGACTAAGGTGATGGCACACGGGTGATTTGGTGATGGGAAGCCCATGGGATTGCAACGGAGATGGAAAAAGGCACAAAATGATATAAAAAAAAACATTAAAAAGTGCTTTGCCCCAAAATTACAGTGTTATATTTTGCCAATCTCTGGGGTAAGAAATGGGTGAAATCAACTGAAATTTTATTTCTTTCTTACACTGAATGAAATACCTATACATATCTGTAAAAATTTATATGTATGTATTTATATATGGATATATGTAGACACAGAGATACATATACATGTGCACATACCCACCTCCAAGATCTATCCCTGAGACCAAGAAAGAGACATACATACATAAGAGTGAGGAAGAACAGGAATATAAAGTAATAAAGTAAATGGTGTAAAACATTACTATAGGTGACTCTAAGAAAAAGTGATATGCATGTTCTTCTTCTAAATTTTTACTTTTATAAATTTTTGGTAACTTCTAAGTTATTAGAAATAACAGTTAGACCAAAAACCAAAATACTTCTGAAAAAGTAAAGTTTATGTTATTAGTACACTGAATAACAGAAGCGCTAAAACAACTCACTGAACTGATTTCATGGCAAACCAATGAGGCAGAACCACAATTTGGCCAGTGACAGCTGAATGGACAGATTTTTTTTTTTTTAAGATTTATTTATGCACACAAGAACTGAGGTACAGGTCAGAGGTACAGGGGGTGACAGGATTCACCAGAGACAGAGTGGGGAGCAGAACAGGAAGAATGACTAAAATACACTGCTGAGGGGAGCAGCAGGTAGGTCAGGAGAGGTCTGCCACGCCATGTGGGTCAGCTCCCTGGCCAAGGATTGAACTCGTGCTGCAGTAGCTGCAGACAGCCTCACAGTGCTGTTTTAACCTGTTGTGCCACCAAGGAGAGCCTAAGAACGGACAGATTATCTGTCTGGAAACATCTTGTTTGTGTTGTCCACAAACAATTAGGACTCTAATGAGTCAAAACTCAGAGAATGATTTCAGGAGTCCCAAAGCTTCACTCAACCTAGCACATAAAGATACCCCAGGAGTCAGAGTCTGTTTCAGAGGGTGCCCTCCTCACCTAGTGAGAGAAGGTTCCTGAAGGTCTCCAGCATCACATCCCGGTACAGCCGCCTCTGGGCAGAGTCTAGCAGCCCCAGCTCCTCTTCCGTGAAGACCACAGCCACATCCTTGAAGGTCACCAGCTCCTACAATGCCAAACACACCAAAACTATGTTTAGGGAAGAGCAGCTCTGAGAAAGTGTAGGGAATGACAGGCTGTTCTGGCTGAGGCACCGGAATCATATTTAAGGAGCAGCCTTCTCTATGCCTTCCTCATTGCTAATTCCCCCCACCAAAGGGTTCGAAGCAAGAAATCCTTGCATTTTAAATTGCTGCCTTTTGTTAGCACTCCCATAGGCAAGGCCCCGAAAATCTGTTGCATCATAGATTACTGACATCTAAAATTCTATGTATAATGTGTATGCCCCAGAAAAGCTTCGATTCCAGCAGGGTGTGATGAGTCTGCTTTTTCTCTTTTACATGCACACGGCACTTCTTTACTATCTCCCACACTTATAGGTTATGTGTCCCCCGCACTGTTCAAGTCTGTAGCTCACCCCCTATGCCCAACCAGAGTGTGCAGTGCCCACGGGGTTATGGGTCAGGCACAACTGTGGTACCTGACCACCTGTTCACACTGGAATGCCCCGCCCCGTGTTGACTGGGTGACCTTGGGCAAGTTCCTCCTCTTATTTGTATGCTGATACCTGTACCATAGGGTGCTGGTAACAAAATGAGTGACTACAGGTAGCACATTTAAAAACAGTGCCTGGCATAGAGTAAGTCCCCAATAAATGTTAGCTATTACTTCATCCTATCTAAGGGATGTGTAAGGAACTGATGACAAAGAATGTGATGAACTGATTCAAATAATGCATACTTAATTTTATATTATATTACTATTTTTTAATTTTAGATTATTACAAAAATCCTTTCACATAAACTTTAGTCGTTGGAGTTTTGTTGATTAGCTCCTTAAAATCCCAAAAAGTACAAATGTTAAGAATAACCTTCAACGCTGTGAAATCCTAGTGACAGCTGTTTCCTAACAGTTGTTTTACCAAAGTATTCTTCCCAAGAAAGTATACACCCCTAAACCTATAGCAGTTAATGTTATACATGAACATTAAAATACAGCCCCAATAATCTCAGAATTTGGAAAGTAAAAAAGCAGTTCTGGCCCTCCCTGGTGGCGCAGCGGATTAGGACTCAGCACCGCAAGGGAGGCTGAGCCGCAGTCACTTCAGTGTGAGTTTGATCCCCAGCCCCAGAAGTGACCCGCATGGTATGGCAGACCGCCCCGACCTGCCCACTGCTCCCCTCAGCAGTGTACTTTGTCGATCTGCCTGTTCTTCCTCCCGCTCTGTCTCTGGTGAATCCTCTCACCCTCCGCATCTCTGGCCTGTACCCCAGTTCTGTACGAATAAATAAATAAATCTTTTTTTTTTTTAAAAAGCAGTTCTTTAGAAAACTTTTCACAAATTTCATTAGCATAATGAAGATCATTCTTTTCATTGCTGGTTGTCTCTGCTTCTCACTTCGAGACAATCTTCACCTGGTGGACATTAAGACCTTTTCCTCCAGGTATGCTGTGAGTCTTTTCATTCTACTTGTCTACTTTTTGCTAGAGGGAAATTTAACTTTTTATGTGAAGAACTATTTAACACTGTATTTGTTCTGGCCAGACCTCTGAGCCTCAGGTCTTACTCCCTGAATGAGACTCCTGGTTTTTTTGGGGGTAGTTTTTTTCTTGCCTCTCCTTCCACCCAAATGGTTTGCCTGCTACAACTGATTCTGAAGACAAGGCTTTGGAGCTGGCTGGACCTGTCTAAAGTAGGCACCTGAACACTAAGCTAGACGTACATAAGGCTCTCGATTGTTTGAACTTGTATGATGCTCTTCTCTTCGTGTTAAGCAGTGGGATAAACAAAGTGGACAGATGGAAAAGTGCCTGCATATCCTACAGTATGATTAAAATTTTTAATTTGGATACCTGTATTGTCTTTTTTGAAAAAAAAAGATTTATTTATTCACATAAGAACTGGGGTATAGGCCAGAGGTGCGGGTGGTAAAAGGATTCACAGAGACAGAGTGGAGAACAGGACAGGCAGATCTACTGAATAATAACATGGGATTTTTTCTTTTTGATTTTTATTCTTTTACACTGTTCTATGTGAAATAAAGTAATAATAAAACCAAAACTGAAAGGATGTTTTTAAAAATCCTGGCACAAGATGTAATGAAAGATGATACTGCTGATTTGGAGAGTTTGTCTTGAGGACATGATCTTTTATAAAAATAAGGCTAGTATATATCATAACATTTATTATACTCATACAATAACAAAAGGCAAAAACCAGCCTTTGTGCATGCCTTTCCTCTTGGCAAGGAGAAGGAAAGAAAGGTCTATATACACTTCCTGGAGATAAAGTCATGTGTTAAGTATAAGAAATAAAAATCCATCTTACCTGGAACTGCATCATTTTCTCCTTCTGCTCTTTGGGACGGCAGAAACCTGAGAAGGCAGACAAAGTAATGAGCCACACACCTGGGCAAGGAGCCTGGCTGACCCAGGCTCTGCTGGGCCCCCTGGCAGGATGCCCTCGTGGGAGGGCAGCCGCACAGCAGGCCCCACACACCCCACGCTCCCAAGTTCTCGCTTTCATCCTGGGAAATGTGGCCAAGGAGATGCAGTGGGGTGTACTGGCTAAAGCGGACTCTGGGGACATTTGTTTCCCAAACCTGGCACTGTGCTTGCTGCACATTCATACGACAGCTGACCATGGCTACCGCCACTGGCCTTTCTCTGTTTCATTTCTGTAATTCACATCAGGATCACAAAACTACCCATGTTGTAAGACTGTTGTTAAGATGAGAAGTGAGTAGTTACTCCAGTTATAATGTCTGCTTAGACCTTGAAACCACTCTTCCAGAAATTTTAATGCCTGGTAAGTATTCTTCCTGACGCCAGAAGAAGCTCAACTGGTGCGTGACTCTTCCACACCAATACAATAAAAGACCAAAGAAGCCTGAGATGCTGCTATCATTCGCACATCTCCGGAGGAAGGCCATCTGGGAAAATCTGGAAACTAGTAATTTAATTTCTTGGGTATTTTTTTTTTTTGCATGTATGAAAAGATAATTTATAAAATCCATCAATCACTTGTTAAAAGAGACTCTAGTTATAACACCACTCACTTTAATGGTCTGAGAACTGGACCTTTTAACAATTTCTTTTTCTACAGAAAGATTTTATCTAGCTGTAAATGAAGTCTTCTGTACAACAAGAAAAGACAAATCGTCCACAAAAATCCTTTCTAAACCGGTATTTTCCAGATCTCTGGTTGCTCACAGCCTAGTGTGGGAGACTAGGTGAGAAAGTAGCTAGACACAGGTAGATGCCAACATAGCTGAAACAGGTCCTTTGGGAGATCATGAGGGGGCCCCAAATCCAGACCAGCTAAGGAGTAGAATGGGTGCACCCCATGTGGAAATGGGCCTGGGCTAAGGCCAGCCACTGACGCTAAGAGGACTGAAACAGCATGAGGGTCAGAGAGTTCCTGGAGCAAATGAAGCAGCAGTTCGGGTGATGAGAAGCCAAGAGCCAAATCACACGCTCCAGAAGAATTACCGGCAATCTAAAAGGCTGGAGAACTTTTAGTTGAGAAGGCAATTTCAAGTTATTTACCAACAATGACCCACACAGTCAGCAAACTTAGCCAAGATGGTTGCCCAGAGCCTGTGTTCTTACTTAATCACCAGGAGAGAGCTCAATCAGCTGGCTCACAGGTATCATTAGAAACTTCAAAACAAACAAAAGAAAACCCAATGCCTGGGCCCCACCCAGAATCTGTGGAGAAAGAGGTTTTATGAAACACCCCTCCCCTATTTATTTACAGAGATAGCTGCAAACCACAGACTGTTTGTATGAATAGAAACAATTTGCAAGCTGAGCCCACACAATTAAACACCAGGCAGTCCAGCTTCTCTGGGCGGAGAGGGACAAAGTGCAAAAACACAAACCAGGAGCAGAGCTGCCTCTTGGACTCAGCCCTCACCACTGATAGTTCCCCTGTGTCCCCCTGGTGTCCAAAGCTGTCTCTAAGAGGAAAGAACAGCAGTGTGATTTGTGGATCTTTGTAGGGAGACATTCAACAGGAAAACAGGTTTCTAGTTTAGATGCCTGATCAACTTCATCAAGCAACAAGTCACTAATCGACTAAGGGACTTTGAGAATTCAGAATATAAAACAACTCATGTTAAACAGGCATTTAAAGAGCAGTCACCCATCTATACAGAATTCTTGTTATTTCACATGATGGACAGAGTTAAAGTCTGACTGTGCATGCTCCTTTCTTAGTGAAAACCTTTAGGATAAGGCCTAGACTCGGCAACACAGGAAAATCACCCATGGTTATTTACTAATTTTTTCTTTAAATCGTTTCTCTGCTGCATTCTCTGGTTACATAAATCTCTTGACCCATGAAAAGCCTCCAGGAGTTTACATGTGCCATTTCTTCTGTCCTCTCTTCACCCAGATCAGAGGTTAGCAAAGTTTTTCATGTAATGGACCAGATGGTAAATACTTTGGATTTTGCAGGTCCCATTTAGTCCCAGTCAAATATCATTTTTTCCTCCCTCTTTTTTCTTTTTACAATCCTTTGAATATAAAACCCATTCTTAGCCAGGGAGGAAAGGGCAGTAGTTTACTCACCTGCATCCTAGAACCTCTTAGCTTTTTCTACCTGGTTTATATGTCTCCCGCTGCAGGACACCTTTTAACAGGTTTTGCACCAGCCTCATTAGCTCCTAAAGCCCACTTTGCTGGTCTAATGACAGCAGAGCATCTTGGCTGAGAGCCCAGGCTACATTCAGGCTGCCAAGTCTCAAAGCTCATTCTGTCATTTCTGGGCAAAGCAAATGCTTACAATTAACCTCTTGATGCCTCTGTTCTTCATTTGTAAACTCTAGATAAAAGTGGGGCTGTGATGAGGAATACATGAGTTAATCCATCAAATTATTAGAAAGTCAGTGTGGTTCACAGCAAGCAACTAATACATGTTAAGTTATGATTAGTTTCATCCTCGTTTTTGCCACCATGAATTAAATACAGAAGCCACAAATTAACCCTGCTTTGTTTCCAAAAGTATTTGTTTTAGGTAATTATCAATAAGTATATAACACTCAAACATGTTGGAAACAGTGGCAGCTTCTCCATCCTATCAAAACTAACTGAGAGGGCGACATTTATGTTTCACTCTCCCACACATTTTCAGGAAGTCTGAGTACAATCTCACTGAGCCAAAAGTTCCTATTTCCTTCTGCCTGTTGGAAAGCAATACCAACCACAAATAGGTTCTGAACAACTTCTCTCTTCTAACTCCTGTATCTGGCAACAAGTACACTGAGAACTTGACACAGTGCCTATCACGCAGAAACCTCAGGAAGAAGCCTCAGTGAACTCAAAAACACTTGTCAACAGAAACTATCAAAACTGAAATGCAATAAAATAATGTGTGTTCTGCTGTTTGGGAGTGGCAGTTTATCAGTAATAGTTTTACTCAGGTCTTTTGCATTCTTACTGACCATTTTTTAAAACATGACTCTGAAAGAATACGTAATACATTTAGCAGTAAATTTAAACAATGTTTTAGGGTCAGTATGCAGAAAACTACAAAATGCTAATGTAAGAAATTATTAAAGAATATCTGAATAAACAAGAGCATACAAGGGTATTCATGACTTAGAAGAATATAGTGGGAGTGTGGTGTCTTAACCAGTTGAAAGTTTCTCAGGAAACATGTCCTCTCTGTGAATCTCATCTTTACTCTTAAGAGTAAGGATGAAGTCGGGCCCTCCCTGGTGGCACAGCGGGTTAAGGCACAGCACTAAGAAGCATAAGCCAATTCCACATGAGTTCCATCCCCGCATGCTCTGGAGGTGACCACATGGTGTGGCAGACCTCTCCTGACCTGCCCGCTGCTCCCCTCAGCAGTGTACTTCGTTGATCTGCCTGTTCTGCTCCCCGCTCTGTCTCTAGTGAATCCTCTCACCCTCCGCATCTCTGGCCTGTACCC
>NW_004567142.1:1778224-1781257 GCF_000260355.1 Condylura cristata | reverse complement strand
AAAAAAAAAAAAAAGGATAAAGCCACCCCTTCTTGTCTGCCATGTAAAGTTCTTCCCTCTCTCCCCCACCTGATGTGCTAAGTCCCAATATAGGATAAAATCGCTGGTTGACTCCATTATTCTTTAGACTTTACAACCATGTGAAATTGCCCTATGAATGTTATTAAATCTTCAGTTTTTTTAATTAATTGGTCTGATTTAATTTACTCTTTCATCCAGCTTCAGAATAACCCAAATGTGATAGGGAAATTTCCCTCTGTATAATCAAGCAATTATTAGCATACAGATTTCAATGTTGGGGATTTGCTTTAAAATAATGGAAAAAAGAAAAAGGATAGAGAGTAATACAAGGCTTGTATTAAGGCTGAAGTTGGGAGACAGTTGCACATAGGTTCATTATTACATTTGCCAATTTTTACAAATCTCCATAATAAAACTTTAGGGGGAAACAAAACAAAGCAAACAGGATCTCCCTGGTGGCACAAGGAGTAAATCGCAGGACTATGAAGCTATCCACAGCCACAGCAGCAAAAGTCAGATCCCTAGTCAGGGAGGTGACCCAAATGGCGCAGCAGACCTCTCTGGTCGCCCAGCTGCTCCCCACAGCAGTGCATTTCAGTCCATCTGCCTGTTCTGCTTTCCACCGTCTCTAGTGAATCCTCTCACCCACCACACCTCTGGAATGTACCCCAGTTCTTATATTTGTAAATAAATAAATTTTTTTAAAAAACAACAAATAAGAAAAAAACAAGCGAAAAAATGTTTAAAGAGACAAAACAACTTTAGGGGGGAAATAAAATCTATGCTACCTTTTTGTAAAACTTAAGCAAAAATATAAACAAAATCTAAGTAACAAAAATGTTAATAGTCTACATCCAGTGGTTATGGTAAAATAATTTTTCTTTATACTTTGTATATTTAGCTCTCTACATCATGCAATTATCAATTCTACAACCAGAATGTAAACTAAAAGTATCATTTCAAATAAAATTCAATGACAACTGCACATGACCTTTAAAATCTTACAAAAACTTTTTTAAGTGCAGTGATTTAACTTTCCTGATCCTCTACAAAAAAAGTGCAAACCGGCATTCTCAAGCTGAAACCAAACATACTACGAAGGAAGGCAACAGATTGAATCTATGTAAATTCAAATCCCATCTCGACCCACTAGCCTGTGAGCGAGGATAAACTACATCTTTTTCTTCCTTGTCGTCATCATGGTGGTATGAGTACCCCAGAGAGCTCTTATATGATCTCCCCACACAGCTCTTGTATGATCATTCATATAAAGCTCTTAGAATACTTAGCACTAAGAGCTTAAATATCTTTATTCTCATGTCCAAGGACTCTCCCATTCCTCCCTGCCCTATTCAACAAATATCAGAGTATCTCCATTGCGGATTTTGCAGATGAGTAAAAAAGATAGCATCTCCCCTAAGAAACAATTTAAGAGAAAAAGGATGCTCTATTCAGGTGAGACAGTTGCCAGGACAGGGAGTCCTCCATCTCCCTGCAGCCTTTTACCACGAAGTGAAGGCTAAGGAGTAGACAGGACGCCTAGAGAAATCGACAATCAGAATTCCTGCATACATTACACTGGACATCCCAGACAGCAGCCAACAACTGGGTCATCCCGGTGACCAGTTACAAATTCAATTAACCCAATCAACTAACTAAAAACAATCACTACGAACCTGAATGCTGCCTGGCTCCTTTCAGGAATCAAAGAGTAGAGGCCAGTGCCGTCTGAGCTCTGACTCCATCCCGGGTTCAGAGGCTTTGGGGAACTTAGCGTTTCTCGGGAAGTTAAAGAGCACCAGTAATAGAGAGACCTATTCTTTACCACATGCCTGGCTTTAAGCCTTTCACTTGCACATTCTCATGCAACTCTCAGTAACTGTATCAGTAGCTACTAGTATCAATTCACTGAGGAAAGAGAGAGGCATGAAGATACTCCCGAGGACCAAGCCACCGGGAAGTGGCAGCGCCGCAGGTGGTTGGGGAAGGGGGTGGGAAGGCTCAGGACCCAGCAGTCCCTCAATCCCAGTGACCGAAGACCACGCCCGGGGCCCAAGACCGGGATGCACCCTCCTCACCCTCCAGGAGCGTCAAGCAAAGGAAACACAAACCCCGCTCTTCGCCTCAGGCGGATTCTCTTCCTTGTGGCGCTGGACGCTAAAGTGACCACAGCACCGCGAAGAAAAGTAGCGAGGGCGCAGGGGCAGGAAGCCCCGCAAGGGAGGGGCTCACCTTTCTGAGAGCACCAAAGGCCGCGGCCTAGCGTACCTGGGGCGGAAGTGGTTCTGCCTGCAGACACCGCCAAGACTACACTTCCCAGAACCCCCGGCGGGAGTAGGGACAGGACCACTGCTCCTCTAGCGGAAGTCGTCCAACTACTGTTCCCAGACTACATTCCCCACAATTCCCGGTCGGAGCTGGGAGAAGGCCGCCTCCCGACGTGGAGGAATTGATCCAACAACAGCGTTCGCGGACTACACTTCCCAGAATCCCCAGGAATGCCCGGCGCGGTTTTCGGATAGAAGTGCCGACCTTACGCCTCCAGCCTGGATTGTTTCAAGGCATTCCAGTCCGGAACGAATTCCATAACCCCCGCATTCTGGAGCCGAAATGCTTCTAGGGAAAGCTCTTAGTATGCACTTCTGTATTTTCTCCAGCAGACCATGTAGTAAAGGCACGCACGTTTTCGGGAGTGTAGTCTCTGGCCCTGTGACTCTTGACTACAATTCCCGGAATCACCTGCGGGAAAGCTCTTCCGACTAGGCTGCCCTCATTTTGGATAGTGTTCTGGATAGTTGGTATTCTCTTTTTAACAGGCTAAATGTATTTTACACAAGTTGAGCTTGGCCATACTGCGCCCCTCGCCCCCCCGCCTATTTTCTCCTTGAACTTCAAAACGTATTAAAAAAACAAAAAACATCTACCTTATTCCGAAAAATTACTTGTTTCCAAAACAAAACAATCTTAAAATGAGTGGGAAAATAATATATATATAATTTTTATTATATATTT
>NW_004567142.1:1775205-1777277 GCF_000260355.1 Condylura cristata | reverse complement strand
GTATGCTTCACATGAAATAAAATATATGGCATAAAACATTTCATAAACTTTTTTCAGAACTCAAAGGAAAAGGCTGAAGGTGAGAAACTTTTTTTTTTGAAGGTGAGAAACTTTTTAATTAACATGAACACATTTCACTTTTTAGAATCTAATTAGGCAAAAATTACTACAGAAGTAATAAATAATCACGAGTAAAATAAATTTCTACATGTGGACAATATTATGAACTGGAAGAGAAGCATTAGTAGATTTTTAAAATGTCTGAATTACAAAGATAAAGACAGACAGGGCCCTCCCTGGTGGAACAACAGGTTAAAGCACAGCACGAATAAGCTAGCCACAGCCACTTCCACTGAAGTTCCATCACCAGCCAGGGAGGTGACCAACATGGTGCTGCAGACCTCTCCTTTCTTGTCCACTGCTCCCCTCAGCCATGTATTTCTTCAATCTGTCTGTTCTGCTCCCCACTCTGGTTCTGGTGAATCCTCTCACCATCCCTGTACCTCTGTCCTGTACCCCAGTTCTGTATGCATAAATGAATAAAACTTAAAAAAAAAAAGCAAAACAAAGTCAGAAAGAAAATGTAGCATTATTTACAGAATTTTGAGATGTGCTATGGTCAAAGAAGACCATTGTTCATGGTCTTCCATGAACAATGATCTTAACACAAAAAACTCAGGTGGGATTCACTACCAAACTCTTGGAAAATGTTCTCCAAGAAATATTACAGGCCTCTAGCAACAATGCATATACAACTTTCAAAGATTCTCTTCCTACTTTAATTACACAAAAATGCTTAGTAAGATGTATATTAAAAATAAATTTATTTGGTTATTGTCCCAACCAACCACTCTCATTCTCTCTCCTGCTCCATTGTAGTCAAGTAAATGTGTGGGTCTTCCCTTTGTACAGGTTCTGGCAAAATGTGTGGCGTTTTGTGAGCATATGATCTTATAAAAAAGTTTTCTGAGCATGTAATCTTACAAAACTCTCCAGATTGACTGCCCTCCAGATTGACATGGTGAAATCATAAACCACTGATATGATGGTACTATTATAGAAGGTGGGGGTTCTGGAGAGGTCATTTTAGGCTATTAAGGGTAGAATTCATATAAACACGATTAGTCCTTTTAGAAAAGAAACCTAAAACTTCTCTCATTCATAACAGTTTATACACAGCAAGAAGGCCACTGATGGACCAAGTGCACCTTCATCAGACCTCACATCTCCTGGTACCCTAACAGTATTACTTAAGTCACTCAGTCTATATTTTTGTTAGCACAGGCTAAAAGACTAAGACAGACAATGGTGTGAACATGCCACTGCAGACTTTCTGGAGACCATCAGGCACAAGTGTGCCTGGTTTCCCAACCTTCCACACAGCTCAGATGCAGGAAAACCTAGAACCTACCAGACCCAGGCAGTTTTCCCAGATCTGGAGTCAGAACTAGTGGAAATATACTAGCTCCTATCTTCAGGAATGTAAGGAACTCATGTTCCACAGTAGGATTCTGGCAAATGTTGCTATTTGCAGAGTCCTGAACATTTTAGAGATTTTTTTGGATCCAATTCTTGGATATACCAGATATCCTTTCAATGAAATCCCCTTTCTCAATCAACATGCTACTGTTGCTTAATATGTGTTCCAATTAAGGAAGGAGGCTGCTACAATTTATAAAAAGCAATATGCTATTTGCTGATGTGACCCACCAAGTCTTCTCAAGTGAAACGACATCTAACAGCAATCTCTACCAACTAACCAGGAAAATACTAGATTTTAAGGTAGTAGTCTAAAGGTCTAAGTAAGAACAACATTATCTTTTCAAAGTATATTAAAACATACAGAATAGATGATACTGAGATGACATACAAAAAGTGTGTATGAAAAGTGTTAGGAAGTATAGGTTCCCTTGCTGAAATCTCTTAACAAACCAAACTGCATTTATCTTCCTCAAACCTATTGTTATGTTGGAACATAAAAACACAAGATAAGGTGGAAAGATACCAAAGCAGTAAAGACAAGGGGAAACATGACAACTGTCCTCAGTAGGCAGCATTCTCTGGCTTGATGG
>NW_004567142.1:1767965-1768836 GCF_000260355.1 Condylura cristata | reverse complement strand
TTTTAATCAGTGGAAATGAGAAATAACTTCAACATATAGATTTCATCAAAGAGGACTGTATTTCTTACCCCAAGAGACCAGGTCTCTGTGGTTATCCAGGATCACATCTCTGTCCAGGATCACATCTCTGTCCAAGGTCCTCTGAGCAGGGTTTAAAATGTACTCTTCCTCTTGAGTAAAGTCCACAGTCACAATTTTTAAGTTTACTCCTTCCTAAAACAGAACACACAATCCTGCTCAGCTTGGCATCATTTCTTTGCAGCGTTCATAGAGAAGGAAAAGTGCCATAGATAGAAGAATGAAAACTGAATGGTCTAGAAGCTGTACTGAGATTGTCAGGTCCAAAGCATTCTAGTATAAGGTAACAGGTGCCTTCTGGATGAGCCCCTTTAGGTTTTAGATGCTGGGCCTTTTTTTGCCACCCCAAAGAAGAACACTAGATGAGAACTGATAAAAACTATTTTCTCTCTGGCCCACTTTACAGAAAAAGCTTATTTATTTTTTACTAGTGAATACAGAATTCTCACTTTGGAATTCTGTCTAAACTCCCAAGAAATGAACAGAATTTTATTTAGCAAATTTTATCTGATAAAGACCAAAGTAAAAGTTTTAGGCTTTATAAGTCATGCAGTTTCTGACACAATCACTCAGCTCTGCTGCTGTAGCCAGAAAGTGGCCAAACAGGCATGGCTATATTACAATAAACCTGTATTTACAGAAAGTGGTGGCAGGCCAAGCAGGTCCACTGACACCTGAAACACAAGATTAAACGTGGGCCTTAATGAGAGGCAGTATGTAGAGAGTAAGAGCACTGGATTTGAGACAAGAGAGACTTGGGTTTTGTTACCTATGAAAAGCATGTCTGAAATAA
>NW_004567142.1:1763478-1767198 GCF_000260355.1 Condylura cristata | reverse complement strand
TGGGCTTCCTTTTAATAAACACTCCCTTTGCTGTTTAATGTTAGTCCCTTTAATATCAAGTTCAAATGTCAAATAAATAGCAACACACTAGATGAGCAAACTGCTCTACATATTCTCAAAGTCCCATGAATCTCTATCATAGGCCTCACCATATTTTCTTATCATTTTCATAGTCATCTATGACACTAGATTGCTGAGGTGACACTTTGCATAGTGCAGATTTAAAGACTAAATATATATTGTAAGACAGTTCAATAAGTGAATCTGCAATATATCAAAATAACCTGATTCAAATTCTGGTTTAAGTCCTTTCCCCTCACCTGAATTAGAACAAGGCCTATCCCCTACCCATCTGACACATTCCTCCAGCATGTAGATATTGCTCTCTGGACTTCTCTCCCCACGTACTCTATTATTTCTCTCTTCTGTACCAATTCTCCACTCCCCAAATTGCTTCCCAAACCTTCACCTGGACCCTCACAAATGCAGTTCTGTAATAATGATCTCCTGTAGCTTCAACATCCTTCACCAAAATCCCCCACACATCCCTGTGTTATCAGCAACCTACACTTCCCCAGGATTCCCTCCTCTGCTGTCCTCACAGACTCAGAGTTCTCATGCACCCCTACCCCTAGGGCGTATGTGTCATCCCAATCACACTGAAACTCAAGATGTTTACCTCACTTCCTGGAGTCATGTCCTACCAACCTCTTAGCTACCACCCCCATCCACTGAAAACTTACACCTAGATTTATCCTTTAATTGAAGAACTTTATGCAATTATTTCATCTCATCTTGCACTGTCCACATAATCTACTTGTAGAGTTCTCTGATAATAATGAAATCAACTGACTTTAAGGAAGCATTAACTGTGTCAAGTCAAGCAGTGTGCTAAATGATAAATTATTCATTTAAGTCTCACAAAGTTCCTTTGAGAAAATACTATTAGTCCATCAGTTTTAGATAAAAGTCTTGAAGGTTAGAGAAATTAAGACATATAGCACCCAGGGTCAGTAGCTGGGATACAACCACATATGCATGGCATGAGAGATTATGTTCAGGTAACCAGCCCAAGTCCCAACCTTAAAAACCACCATAAAGAACTTCACAGAAATGTCCACTCTTTGATTTCAACATCATTATTGTTATTGTTTTATTACATCAGATTGCTCTACTTTACTTGTTCAGTCACTTCCTTTCTTCTTCCATGCTTTGGGGTCACTGCAGAATTTAAGTAGCTACCATGACTCTTACCAGTCTGTACCATTTTTCTTAGCATCTTTTTTACCTTTCTATCTGAATTTTCCTTTTAAGTCTATGGATCACTTCTTTTATTCTTATTTGGTAAATAAGAATATAAAATAAGAATATAAAAAGATAGCTGAAGTTCCTTTTCAACTTCACCTTGATCTACAGGGAATCCGTGCACGGGACAGATTGATTGCATGGGCTTGATAGATTGCAAAAAAGCAAACAACTCTGAACATCAACTTGCTACCTATAGAAAATGGTTATAGAGTGTTTATTTCTGGGAAACAAACAAAAAGGTTGCTGGAAAGACTATGATCACTAAATGGTCAACAGAGTTCCTTCAGATGGATTGTATCTCCTGGGCCAACCTATTCTCCCATAATCCAAAATTAGCATTTCAAGCCTTTTCTATTGCTATAAATTCTCTTTCTGGTCCCATTTCTACCTTCTTGTCCAAAAGACAACTTCATGTTATTGTTAACAGAGACAGATCAATCCAAACCTTTAAATAAATTCCTCATTCTCACTCTTTCTACTCATTCTTTCTCTATAGAGCAGCTTCATTCATATATGCTCTGAATTTATTCCTCTGGCACTAATCAAGGACTTTGCCTCATACTCTCATCTCTTCTCTCTTGATCATTAACTTCTTTTTCTCCACTAACTCCCTGTAATCACTGAAACAAAGTCCAAATCAAGGGCCCTTCAAACCGCAGAAATCCTTGTAGCTATACCTTCTTGAATCTTTCACACAACAATCAAATTTCTTGTAGGAGATGCCCACTCTTACCTCTATTTTCTCACTTTCTACACAATTCCCAGTTAACCTGGCTCCTGCCACCAACCTGTCATGCATGTTGTAAAGCTAGCAACTCACCTGGGATGGAGGCGCCAAGGAAGCAACATCTTCTCTCTCGACCTTGATGATAATTTCCTGAGGAAGAAGAGAGTCCTGATAAAGCAAACAGACAAGAAAAAAGAAAACAATCAGGGAGCAACATTCCCACTGTGAGTAAGCGAAGGTCTGACATGCAACTTCTTTTAATACATCTCCCCTCTCTTCCAAGGGTGAGCTCAAGCTAGCTATGTGGAGAGAGGGACATCTGGATGAGCTCTGAGCCAGCAGACATGGGCATAAGGATTTTGGGGCTCTTCCAGTCCAGCCCTGCTACCAGCTGAGAGGAGTCCAGTGAGTGATTCCAGGTACTGTGTGGGAGAGTCCAGCTGGGCCTTATGCTCTGGGTCATGGAATTGTAAGCAAATAAGACAGAATGCAGCTTGACCAGAGAACCATAAAAGAGATGGTCAACAAATCAGCTTCATGACTGCTTAGCAAAAAGTGTTACCATGAAAGGCACCATCAATAAGGATTATCCTGTTAAGACTTCTTTCCCTTGACTCTCAAGGAATCTCTATCATTCATAGACATTATTGTATTAAAATCCACCACCAAAGTTTTGTGACTTGTTAACTTGTCCTTCTGAATAGAGTGAGGCTAACTAACATATAGCTTGCTATATTATTAGTTCATAAAATAAAGAATATTATAAACAAACAAAGAAGACTTCCCCATCAGTAAGAAAAAGGCAGCCTCCACCGGAAAAATGAAGAGGGAAATAGTCCAGCTGAAAGATCTCCATAGTGCACTCCACTATGAAGAAGTAGAACAGCCAGTAAGCTTACAAAAAAGTGCTCATCTCTTTCAGTCAGACCATCAGCTACCATTCAACAACACATTTTATTCTAGCCTTTCTAGTTTCCATCTGTACTGTCCTTCTCTGGCTCCCACTACCCTCTTTATATTTCTGTGTTTGCTCAAATCCCATGTGTAACCAGAATGCACACGGAGTGTTTCTTTTGTCTATTGCTCCAACTCCTGACTACCACCCTTGTCACCCACTGGTCAAACACTTCACATACTCTTACTGGATGTTACACTGATACAATCTTCCTGACTGAAAAAATATATACAGATTAATATGACAGTATTACATAAATAATAGTACATTATATACTGTATCTGCTGGATTTTGTGATAAATATTACATATAACATTTTATTTTGAAATAGTTTAAGACTCGCAAGAAGTTACAAAAATGTAAGATTCTATGTACCCTTCACTTAGCTCACATCAGGGATAGCATCATACATACCACAGTACATTGATAAAAGCAGGAAGATAATACTGGTGCAATGTTATCAATTCAGGTACTCATTTTACTAGATTTCATCAGTTTTCATCCACGTTCTTTACTTTCACTTTTGTTTTTCTAAAGCACTATTTGTTAATATATCTCATAATTATTTCCTTAGGAAATATCAGAAAGGGAATGAAAGAAAGTATACTTAGGTGTATATTAAGAAATTTCATTACAGCATTACCTGGTTAGGATAAAAATGGAAGGAGGGAGTAAATACCTCTTAGTAAGGGTTTGCTAAGTAAATGCTCCTTTGTCCAGATAACTGAAC
>NW_004567142.1:1761145-1762993 GCF_000260355.1 Condylura cristata | reverse complement strand
TACAAGTATCTTTTTCAATCAGTGTTTTTGTGTCTTTTGGGTAGATACCTAGGAGTGGGATTGCTGGGTTGTAGGGAAGCTCCATGTTTAGCAGTAAAAAACTTATTTTTTTATGCAATCAGAACTGGGGTACAGACCAGAGGTGCAGGAGCAGTGAGAGGATACACCAGAGACAGAGTGGGGAGCAGAACAGACAGACTGACAAAGTACACTGCTGAGGGGAACATTGGGGAGACAGGAGAGGTCTGCTGCCCCATGTGGGCCAGCTCCCTGGCCGGGGATCGAACTTGTGCTGAAGTGGCTGTGGCTATGTAGTGCTGCATTTTAACCTGTTGTGCCACCAGGGAGGGCCTACAAAATTTTTACTTTTCACAGGTGTCTTATCAACCTAGAGAAAACTTGACTACAGCATTGGAAAATGGTTAACTTGAAATTAAATACATTTCAAGTCAGAAGATTATTTCTTAAAATTGAAAAGCCCCTCGGTAAATCTCCTGGGCAGGTCCTGAGGGGAGCATGGGGCATTAAGAGCTGGAGCTGCCACTGTGTACAGAAGTCCCAGTTTGGAGAAGGCTTCAAGGCTAAGTCATCTGCTTTCTGATCAAACACAAACACCAGGGTGGTTAAACCACCTCAACACTGAGGCGAAACAGCTCCAGACAGCAACGAACAAAAAACAACAAACAAGACTCAGTGTCAAATCGGTCGCAGCAAGACTACAGACTGTGCCAGGGAGCCGAGAGCTTTGACTCCAAGCCCTTTACAGACTCATGCAAATCAGGGGATGTTGAGAGAAACTGCACCCCTAAAGTGTTACAAGGCCTGCAGAAAAGGTGGATATGGAATTCTAATCATCTAAGGGCCAGAAGTTAGCTGATTCTATGATTTAAAACGAACAAAAAACCTGGGAATGCAAAAAGTTCCTCAAGAAAGGAAAACTTACAAATACTAGCTTGTATTTAAATAATTACATACATTTTCAGTTTAACTGCTTTTAGAAACTAAAATCAGCCGAGATGCCATAGCAAACACAGAAACTTTACCTTGCACGGATGGAAGTAAAATTCAGAATGTTTGCTATCGATTCTACCGCATTTCTCGATTTTCATTTCTTTGTGTGACACATACACTTACAGGTTAGGTTTCTGTGCAACTCTTCCAATGAGAGTGGCTCCAGATGAGTGAGCGCTCTTCCCTCTGCTTACCAGGGAAGGCACTTCAGAAATATGCTGACAAGTAAAACTGCCACTAAGAAGGGTCATGGGCATGCTACGCACACCTTCACCTCTGTCCCTGTGTCCCTGAGGCATCAAATCCTGCTGTGCACAAGACTCACCTCTGGTTAGCGTGTCCTCTGCTTTCTCCTCAGAAAGTTCAAAGCATCAATCTTACTCCTCACTTAATTCTCTCAAACTAAATGCTCAAAACTGTCTTGGAACAAAAGCGTGTGAAAACACACAAGCACATACACCCACATCCACACACCACTTTCTATCCACTGGATTCTGAGCATTTAGGAACATCTTCTGGAGTTTCCTTTCAATAGTGTCATTTTGGCTTAAACTCATCAATAAAAAGACACAGAGTTGCAGGATGGATTAAAAAACAGAACCCATCATTCTGCTGTTTACAGGAAACACATTTAACTACAAAAGATAAAAGCAGATTGAAAATAAAAGGATGGAAAACAATCCTCCAAGCAAATGGACCAAAAAAGAAGGCAGGAACAGCTATACTTACATCAGACAAAACAGACTTCAAACAATGTCATTTAAACTTTTTTTTTAAAGATTTATTTATGCATACAGAACTGGGGTACAGGCCAGAGATGTGGAGGGTGAGAGGATT
>NW_004567142.1:1752359-1760540 GCF_000260355.1 Condylura cristata | reverse complement strand
CCATGTGGTCACCTCCGGGGCAGGCAGGCAGGAATCGAACTCATGCCAAAGTGGCTTTAGATTCTCAGTGCTGTGCTTTAACCCACTGCGCCACCAGGGAGGGCCTCTTTGCGATTTTTATTGAACCTTTACTGTGCCGGTAAAATCATCTGCCCACTGGAATACACACTTCCGTCTCCATCTATCACTCCTGGAGCCATGAATTCTGTATTCTACAGAGCTGTGAGTTTTTCATTTTTGTATTCTCTGCAGTAATGAGCAGGTGCCCAGTGTGAACCATATCTTGAGCTACGTGCAAGGTTTGGTAGGAAAAGCCTTTACTTCCCATTTCTCGGTATTCTAAGCATTTTTATTTACCTTTTACTACCAGCAACTTATTATTTTACACATTTGTTTCATTGTGCCAGACAAATGAAAGCTAAGTATATTTAAGGTGTGCACACTTCAAACAGTGTGAAATGAATCAGTGTGAACCACAGTCGGCTAACAAAATCATCACATCACACAGTTCTGATATTTTGGTGTGTGGTGAGAACACTTAAGATCTATCCTCTTGGCAAATTTCAAGAGTTCAGTAGAGTGTCTTTAACAACCTTCATTAATGCCCCAGGGTTTATTCATCCTGCATAAGTGAGTCTTTGTACCCCTTCATCCGCATCTCCCATTTTCTCCACCACCACATGCAACCACCGGGCGCCTCACACAAGGCCTTGCACTGGTTAGGTAGTAAGCACTCATTTGATGACAGTAGAAATAATCACAGACAGCTCAGTTAAAGCACATATGAGAAAATGGCCAATGGGCCATGAAGATTCCTAGAGACACCACAACTGCTAGCTCAAAGAACATCAACGTTCACAACAAAATACACTACACCTATAGCTTTGACAAAAGATGTGAGTCTAAATTTGTATTTGTGCCACTCCCTCCAAAACTCTTGAATGTGTGTACATGGGACCACTTGACAGACACAAAGTCACTTGACAGTAGCTCTATCTGGAACAGCCAAAAACTGAACACTAAATATCCAGTGGATAACCACTGACAGGAAATCTTTAAAACCTGAGTGGGGGCCCTCCCTGGTGGCGCAGTGGATTAAAGCACTGCACTAAGAAGCTTAAGCCACTTCCGCATGAGTTTGATCCCTGCCTGCCCAGGGGGAGATCCACAAGGTGAGGAAGACCTCTCCTGACCCGCCCGCTGCTCCCCTCAGCAGTGTACTTCGTCGATCTGCCTGTTCTGCTCCCCACGCTGTCTCTGGTGAAGCCTCTCACCCTCTGCATCTCTGGCCTGTACCCCAGTTCTGTATGAATAAATAAATAAATCTTAAAAAAAAAAAATATATATATATATATATATTTATTAACAACAACAACAACAAAACCTGGGGGGGGGGGAGATATTTCCAAGTTGAAATTTGGGCCAGGGGTGTGTGCATCAGTGCCAAATGTCACTGTCCCCGGACCCTCACGATGGAGAAAGGGAGCTAGGGGGCACACGTGTTCCCCTTCCAGAGGTGCAAAACATGGCTGCCCTGCCATTATTATACTTAGCTGA
The DNA here is from genome assembly GCF_000260355.1 of Condylura cristata. Taxonomy (NCBI): domain Eukaryota; kingdom Metazoa; phylum Chordata; class Mammalia; order Eulipotyphla; family Talpidae; genus Condylura; species Condylura cristata. Next base: position 1,758,983 of record NW_004567142.1, on the reverse strand, counting down.
TTCACTCCATAAGTAAGTAGCCTCTCAACTCCGAGGCCCTGCCACTTGCTCTCCCACACAGAGGCTCCTCAGCCACACCTGTTAACCTCTGCAAAAGGAACTTCCTCACCCTGATCAGGCTGTGACACCCCACAGCAGGCAGCCCAGCTGCCTGATGCTGATGCTAACCCAGCTCTGCCCACCTAATGGCTTCAGAGCTGAGTTGCTCAGGAAGGGGAGAGATTCCAATTTAACACTTTTCAGAGATTTGATGTTTTCAAATAATATTTACTATAGGAAAATGTGTTTGAAACTGTTCATTTCACCTTAAGATGCATTGTACAAAAGCATGAAAAAAGAAAAGTAAAAAAAAAAAAAACATAGTGACCTGAACGAAATTCACAGATAATCCTTTAACCCTTTATGTGTTTCATAGTCTCAAATGTTTTCTGTAAACACATCAACTAAATCCCTTTTTGAAAAGAGACTTTTAAATGCTATTTACTTCACATAGATCAAAAATGCATTTTATGTCAGTAATACTAACATATTATTAAATATTCTGAGGTCCCTGCCCCTGGTCAAGCAGGCAACAAAGCAAAGCTATCTTCACAGACTCCATCTGGAACAGCAGATATCTGATATCTGAAAGAAAAATTTCTGTTTTCATATTCACTGATGACCAGGGAGTCAAATAAAAGATTTAACAATGGAGACCCAGCCTTAGCATCTCATCCTGTAGATATTGCTTTCCTCCAGCATCAGCTGACATCTTTAGGTTAGGAAAAATTACATTTTTAAAATAACATATATCTGTAACTTTTTAAAAATTGAGATAACACTGGTTTGTAATATTATGTATGACTTAGAGATATAAGATCACCCCCTTCCTTCAGTTGTTAAAAACAGAAACATTCCTTAAATATATATATAACTATATAAATATAAATATATGTGTGTGATGGGATACTATACAACCACAAAAAGATGAAGCAGTGGCTTTTGGGATAAAATGGATAAATCTCCAGGTGATTATGTTAAGTGAAATGTCAGAAAATGAAAGATAGGATGGTTTCACTCATTTGTGGGATATAAATAACCTGAAAACATCCACAGGCGGGCTCTCTCTGGTAGCGCAATGGTGAAAGCCCTGCACTATGAAGCCCTCAGAAGCCCCTACAACACGAGTCCAATCCCTGGCCAGGGAGCCGACCCACATGGCACGGCAGACCCCTCCTGACCCACCTGCTGCTCCCCTCAGCAGCATGTTTCGGTACACCTGCCTGTTCTGTTCCCCACTCTGTCTCTGGTGAATCCTCTCACCCACCATACCTCTGGCCTGTACGCCAGCTCTGTAAGCATAAATAAATAAATCTTAAAAAAAAAAACATACACAGGCAACATGCAGCAAAAACAAATCTTGAACTTAAAGAACTTAACTGTTACCAGAAGAAAGACAGGAGAGTGAGAAGAGGAGAGGGAAGCAGAGGAGGTATTTGCATGGGTGATTGGGTGGAGGGTGAGTGGAACATGTGCACATATGGAGGAGCCAAAATGCTAATTAAATTTAATTAATTAAAATTCAAAATTACATGAAAAGAACAATTTATTTTTAATGCCAATGACTCACTGCCCCTGTCTATATAAACTAAAACATCCAAACTTATATTGGCTGGGATATCTCTCAGAATAAAATCTGTCAGACTGCCAGTTTCAAATCACAACTCTGAGACCTAGTAAACACCTTGTCTAACTATTGCCATAGCTTTATGCTCAGTTAAGTCAGCATTCTTGTCCACGGCCACAGTATTCCTTCCATTGTGCCTTAATTCATTTAGCTCTCCCCTCGCACTGTCCATCTGGGCTATTTCCAATTTATTTTCAACAAAGTTGTGAGTTGCTGGCCACAAGGGGAATCGGTATGCTGTGGGCTTTCAATACAGGATGCCAAAAGCCTCACCGAAAGAGTTAGCTGATTTGAATGGGGAGAGATACAAGGAGATTCACCCATGTACAGGGCGTAAGTGTCAGAAACCTGGCTCTCAGGAGGTACCAAAGAGAGCTGGGACACCTCCCAAGCCCAGAGGGTTGGGCTGTAGGGCACGAGTGGGGGTGAGCTGCGTCTCACGGGAGAAGGGAAGCTCCTGCACTCACCTGCGCACAGACCTTCAGGGGTCCTGGAGGCTTCTCATCCTGTTCTTCCATGCTCTCCTCCAGGTCTGGGGGTTGAGGTCCAGAGCACAAGGGGTAAAGCCCTAAGCACAGCACCTCCAGCAGGTCCCCCTGCATCTACCTGCTTCCCAAGAAGTACTGTGGCAAGTGCGCTTCTGAGATCTTTGCCCAAATGGTTACATGTGCACGGAGAGGCTCTGTCCCTCCCGCAGTCTCTGACTTTGCAGGTTTTGCCTAGTTGCCAAACTCAAAGGTCTGTGGACCACCTTCCCACAAGCCAACCGCATGCCCAGGCAGCTTTTGATCCACTGCCAAAATCTGCACCATCTATCAGTCCCTCTCTATTCTACTGGGCCCTAAGGCCCCCACAAAGAACACATACATTGAGAACCCTTCCACCCTGGCCTGCCTCTGCAGCCCCAGGGCAGTACCTCTTCCCAGGGCGAGCAGCAGGATCTGGGATAGAGGGCCCAGAGTCACACTCCCAGAATAAGCGCACGAAGCTCATGACACCGGTGTGCTGCTGGGGGCCAACCCAGTGCCTAAGACTGATCCTCTTATGCTTCATTAACCAGACCTGGACCTCCACAAACCCTCTTAAGCATCTCCTCTTTCCTGTGGCACAGAATTCAGCTGCTCTCCGGACTAGGCCACAATAGAACAGCACCAGCCCAGATGCCCATCCTGGCCATGCCACCAATCTCTGGGAGTCCTTTAGGCCCTGACAACAGTGACTGGACAGGGGGTACCCTGACAAATACCAGTACCCGCAGGCCACGAACAGATACCTGGGCCCCCAATATGCACCTCAGTAGGACAGTTGCGTTCATAATAATTAGTGTTTCTGGGTCAGAAGAGAGCAGCCCCTGGTGAATTCTGCCCGCTCTTCCTCTTACCCACCCCCTCCCGGCCATGATTCACAACACTGTACCCTGGACCTGCACCCAAATCGTTTCTGCCACCAACTTCCAAAAGTCCTACTCAAGCCTCCAGTCCAGACTGCAGCCCAGATGTCTTCCTGGGCACCTGCAGCTCAGGGAGAGCCGGTCCTTCCATCTAGGCACTGTCAGGTTGTGACTGGGGGTCACCTCTGCAGTGGGTGCACCTGTGCACCTGAGCAGAGGTCTCTACTTCTCTGCCACCCCGAATCTTCAGCTGCTCCCATCACTGAAGGTATCCTCAGGCAAGAACAGGGCCCTAGAACTGCCCAGGCTTCCCCATTCTGCCCAGATGTTAGGGCAAGTGCAGAGTGCAGCTGGAGCAGCTCCCACTCTCCCGAGACCTGCAACCCCGCCTGGGGCCTCAGGCTTCTCTTCCAACAGGCACTGCAGAGGTCACCCACCCAGGCAGCTCCTCTGCCGCAGCAGTGCACTATGCACACGCAGGGCAGGCTCATGCCCACAGTCTACATTCAGGACCCCGGCCGTCTGCCATTCCCTGTTCCTGAGATGAGAAACTATAGCCCCCACTCTATACCTCAACTTATGGGACACCCACACCCATGATCTTCCTGAGGGTTCTGGGGTCACCTGCCCCACTTGCCTGATTGCCACCAGAACATTAGGATACCCAACTGTAGCTGGGGCACAGAGCCCCAGAGTCAGACCCAGGGCTTGAGCACTCACCTAGGGTTTCACAAGCTCATGAGAGGGCAATACCTATCAGAATAACACCTTCCCCTTCTTGTGGCCAAAATGGGGACCCTAGGGTGCCTTGCAAGGTACAGCCCTTTCAGGTTGGAATCTGCAGTCAGACTGTCCCTCTGTAACCTGAGCATCCTCAGACTGCAAGCAGAGCTGGGAACCCCTGAGCAAAGATTCCAGAAACACCCACTTCAAAATGGAGCCAAACCGCTATTGATTTCACCTCAACTACTGCAACTCGGAATTTCTACCTCCAACCTAAAGTTTCACCAAACTTGAATGATGGTCAATGCGTCCCAGGTCTGTCCAAGTAACTTTCCCATTCAGACACCCACGTCACAGGCAGGGAGCGCTTTGCCTAGAATCTGCTTCTAAGTCCCAACTTAGGAGTCTGCAGCAGCCCATGAGTGATTCCCATCCAGGGTTCACTGAAGTACACCACCGCTCCTGGGCGAGAATTTGCAGACCCAATGTGGTCTCTCCACTACCAGGGGCGCCCTCAGGCCTGCTCCTGGGTCCCAGAGCTAAATGTCCAGAATCTCATCTCCCCTTTCAAGCATCCGGGAACCAGAATCTGCAAATGAGTATTCCATCACGCCAGTCATGCTCAGGACCCCCACTAAGACCCAGCCTTCCATAGAGGAGAGGCGGGGTTCTCAGGCTCTTCCCGCATGCGTGCACTGGACGCGTCTAGCACCAACTTGGGCATTCTAAGAACACCACCTGACCAAGCAACAGTCACGCACGCGCGTAAGACACACTCCCTGCATCAGGAGCTGCCTCAGCCTCCCTACCAACTTCCGTGAAGTGCCGCCCGTGCAAGTACCACATCCCCGAACCAGGTTCCCGCCTAGACCCTGCGCATGCGCGCCAGGGAGGCTCAGCGCTGCCCCGCCCTCACCAACCTGGGCGTCCGGGGATTAGCGACCCGACTCGGGCCCGCCCCAGCCTCGATGCCTGGCACCGCTCTGCGGCAGGCAGAACTCGGCTTAGCAACCCTCTGCTGCGACTCTGCACAGGACAGACTCGGGTTAAACTGGCTCGGCCCCCTCCCTTGGTCGGCATCCACAGGGACGCTCGGGGTAACCTCCGAAGGGTTGAGATACGCGGCAAGAGCGAGCGTCCGCGCGCGGAACAATGGCTGCGCTTCTGGTCGAACCCGGAAGTGCGTGTGGCTCGAGTACACGGAACTACAGTTCCCAGAAACCACAGCGGCGCAGTAGGCGTAGGAGCGATTTCCAGCGCTGGAGAACTAGGACGTGGAAGTGGGAACTCAGCTGGACTAGAAAGGGGAGTCAAATTGGGGTCCCGGCTGGGGTGGCACCTTGAGTGTCCGAGTTGATGCGTTAAGAGAGGAATCTCTGGCTCTGAGCTCGGGGCTTTAGTGACCCTGTAAACGGAATTGGGAGAGAAACGCCCTGGACCGCTCCCGAGCTCCTGCTGCCTTGTCAGATATTTCTCGTTCACCGTTTCTAGATTCTCAAACCTAGGAGATTGTTGGCACAAAGGCGTTTACAGTCTAGGAGGCTTCCGTTAACGTCTTCAAAATGTTTTTTATACTTAATAATAATAGTGCAATGCCTTCCACTGCCTGACCGATTTTCTGGCTCAGTTACTGTCTCGCTCGCCTTTTAACCAACAACTCAAGCAAGGCTCTACCTCAGGACCTTTGCATGTGCTGTTCCTGCTGCCTGGTAGGCTCTTCCCTTGAGGATTCCACTAAGCTCGCAATAGCTGGTGTTTCAACAGCTCTCGCCTCATGAGGTGTTCCCCCACCGTGCTGTAAACTTAAAAAGTCTTCACTCCCCAGTACTTCCTGCCTCTCCTCATCTTCACTTTTTTCCTAGAGAACTTTTCACTGTCTAACACACCGTGTATTTTAGGTATTTGTTGGTACTGTTGATGTATTACCTATTTTGATCAGTGCTGTATCCCCAGCACCAAAAGGACCTGGCATATAATAGATGATTAATAAATAATTTGCTTTGTTTTGACCAAATAAAACTCCTGACTCTATATTAAACTCTTAACATCTAGCCACCAGTACTCTCCCTGTGAGGAAAGTGTTATATTTATTTTCAACTAATCTGAGGAAAGCTAGAAATTTGAGCCAAAGTATATGTAGATATATTTTTGAGGTTTCACAAAGTGCTGTCTAGTACTCTTGTCGCTTCCTCACATAAATTCTGACCTTTAACAAGCACAAAATTATCACTATTTGAATGTAATCTCTAATCTCCAGAGTTTCTTATAATAGGTTAACAGATAATAGGTGATTGATGTTTTTAAGATACATGTCTTTTGTATCTAGTGAACCTCCTGATATTATGAATTCTATGTTCCATGTGATTCTCTTGACATTTCTAGTGAGACCATCATCTACAATCATTTCATCTTTTTAACCAGCATTTTAACCTCTTTCCTTTTGATATTAAATTGCATTAGCTACTATTTTCAAAACAGTATTAGTAAAAGTGGCATACCTGTTTGTGTTCTCTTTTTAAAATTTTTTTTAAAGATTATTTTATTATTTATTCATATGGAACTGGAGTACAGGCCAGAGGTGCAAGAGGGTGAGAGGATTCACTAGAGACGAAGTGGGGAGCATAACAGGCAGACTGATGACCACACTGCTGAGGGGAGCAGCAGCAGGTCAGGAGAAGTCGCCCACGCCATCAACTCCCTGGTCAGGGAATGAGCTCGTCCTGCAGTGGCTGTGGATTGCTTCATTGTACTGTACTTTTTTTTTTTTAAGATTTATTTATTTATTCATACAGAACTGGGGTACAGGCCAGAGATGCGGAGGGTGAGAGGATTCACCAGAGACAGA
>NW_004567142.1:1737188-1751679 GCF_000260355.1 Condylura cristata | reverse complement strand
ACTTCCGGGGCAGGCGGGGATCAAACTCATGTAGAAGTGGCTTTAGCTTCTTAGTGCTGTGCTTTAACCCACTGTGCCACCAGGGAGGGCCCTCTTCAGCAAATCTTATTCTCACCATCTCCACCATTGAGGCCCTCAGGATTTTAAGGAACTCGTACCTATTCCTTCCCGGGTACTTCAATTGTTTGCTTCATTCTATGTTTGCTGTTGTCATTTCTTAATAGCTTCTTGTTCTTTTCTTCTACCATGATTTGAAAAGACACTGACTGACCTCTCCCCCCATCCCCTGCTCACCTCTGTCTGTCATTTCTGATGTGCCATCCTCATGCTGTATCTATGGCAGCTCTAGTTGCTGAGTCTTTAAACTTGATCCTCTAATTCTAGGTCACTTTTACCTGTTTCTATTGCATATAAAGAAACGAGTCAAAAGGCTAAGATGTGGTGGGAGTCCAAACAACACACTGAAACAGAACATCACAAAGTCTACAAAGAAAAAGGCTGGAATATACTGTGCACACTCAGCACATTTCACTGACTATATGGTTAAGTATGGTTTCTCTGTGTGTTTTGGAGATGGAATCACTCCTTCTGTTAGACGGAGGGTTTGATGTAATAAATGCTGCATTCTGGATTCACCAGCACCTGTCACACAAAGAGAAAAGGTGAGTTTCATTTCCTGGTCAGGCTCTCCTGGTCTACCTTCTGTAGTCCAGGGCTCAGATATTCTGACACTCCCTGCTTGGGAATTGCAAAGATCTTCTCCTTTCTCATTATACTTCAATCACTGTACCTCTCTGTTGCCAGAATGTCCCATATACTTCCCTACTGTGAAGGACACACTCTGAGGTACCCCCTATAATCTCTACCCCCAGATAGTCACTTTGTTATCCCCCTTTCTTGAGAGCAAGACCTATGAGTTGAATCTAACCACTAGAATAATGGCAAAAGTGACAGGGTAGACATGACTGCATGTCCGTGCTTCTGTTACGTAATTCCAAGACTTTTGACTTTGAAGAAGCAAGATGCTATGTGAGTTGCCTGTGAGGAAGGTCACATGGCAGGAGGTTGAGTTTGCCCTCCAACTGACAGCCACTGGGAAAGAGGCCCTCATGACAGGCTGCAAGGATAAATGTTGCCAGTAACCCCACGAGCCTGGAAGTGGATCCATCCCCCAATGGAGCCTCAGGTGAGGCTGAGGCTTTAGCAAACACCTTGATAGCAGAAGATACATCTAAACAATTCCTGGGCTTCTGACCTACAGAAGTAAGATAATAACTCTGCTAAGTTTGTAACAATTTGTGAATATGCAAAAAATAATGGCTTAACCCACCTCAGAGCTTTTCACACGATGTCCCTCAACTTGGAATGTTCCACTGCAGACCCTCTGCATGGTTCACTCACCCCTTCACAATGTAGCAGGCCCTGAGTTGATTGACCTGACAGCTTTCCCCCAAAATGTCTCCCTTGTCTCCTTCTATTGAATAAGAAACTAGGAAGGATAATACCTCACTTTCTCAGTTCAGTCGTGACAGCATTCTGGCCAGGGAGATGTACAAGGATGTTGGATGAGTGAGATTTTCTGGAAGAGCTATTGCTCTACTGATAAAAGGCAACAAACATGGTCCCCTTCCCAGACCCTGATGAAGAGATCCTCAGAGGCTAAACATGTACAGTTTATAGATGACCAGAAAGTTGACAAACTTACAAATAATCCATACAATTGCCCAACCAATCTGATTCTCCTTTGGCAAATTTAAACCTGGAGACCCTATACAGGTAGAGGATGTTGTTATATGTAACTGGAAGTTATCAAGGAGCAGTGACCAGAAACTTGTATAGGAACTCAAACTGGACTGAGAATGAGTGAAACATATTCATAATCAACAAAAATGAGCAACCAGGGGCTCTCCCTAGTGGCGCAGTGGGTTAAAGTGTAGCACTATGAAGCTCTCCAAAGTCACTGCAGCACAAGTTCAATCCCCAGCCAGGGAGCTGACCCACATAGTGTGACAGACCTCTCCTGACCTGCCCACTGCTCCCCTCAGCAATATATTTCAGTTGATCTGCCTGTTCTGCTCCCATTCTCTCACCGCCCCCCCACCCACCACATACCTCTGGCCTGTACCTATATAAATATATCTTTAAAAAAAAAATCAGTGACCACATGAAAGAGAACCGTGAGGCCCACAGGTTATTTCAGAAATCTAGCTAATCAAGATTCCCTAGTATTCTCCTAATGAATTTTCATTTTGCCTGAGTTAGCTTCAGGGGATTTGTTTCTTAGTGAAAAATGCCTCAGGTAAGTAGGACATTTTCATTTTCTGGTTTGTTATTTGGGCTTAAGTTTGTCACCTTCTAATGTATCCTTCAAGGTAACTGATCTGTCTAGAACTGCAGGAAACATTTGTCCCTCTAAGTCAGCACTTCACTAAAACATTAGCATTTTATGTCCCTAAACTTTGTCTTTTCTGAACACAACAAAACACTGTCAATAGGACATAGATTGAGCTCCTGCTCTGGCCTCCCTGTTCAGCCTCCCTTTGGTGGGTAAGTTGTATTTGACACTTGACTCCTTCACAGTATGGCATCTACAGTCTATCCCCAGACATGGAGTGACCTGGCCAGTCCTGACCTACATTCTCTGAAGTAATTTTCTAACCTTTAGAACTAAGGAACCATCACCTGAATTATCTGAACTTGATATAGGAAGCTTTGCTTATACCTGGATGAGCTACTAGCTTATTTCCCTATGGATAATGAAATCACACCTCTTTATTTGGCCACCATGAAACTCAAGGACAAATAAGTATAGGGACATACCACATAGGTCCAACATATTTTTACTTTTTATCCATATGCTGACTTTCTATTACTATTTAAAATTACCTTCCTGTTTGTGGTTCTTATTTTGAATTTGGCACCCTTTTTGTAGGGTAAAATTAACCACATGGTGTAAACTGCCACACATCTCCCATGAGAAAACTGCAGGGAAGTAAAAATAAAAGAAAGTAAAAGATGGGGTGGGGGGAGAGGAAATTGATTAAAAAGGAATAGAATGTTTAGAAATACAATTGAAAGGGATGGAAGAGGCAAGAATGTAGAGAAATTGAATAAAACAAGAAGGGATATAACGGAGATTAAAAGCAAAGCATGACATAGAATAAAATGGCATTGGGTCCAAAGAAAATGAATGAAAGGAAAAGAAAAGAGTGAAATCTGGCATGAAGCCGGAAGGGGAATGGAGAAGTGATGTACAGGAACAGAATGGAAGAGCGTGGAAAGAAAAGAACTTAATAAAAGATATAACAAAAAGCGGTGCAGTGAACAGGAAAAAAGGAATGGAGAAGAAATTACTAAAAAGTAATATGACAAAGGAAAACAGGGGAATTAAAGAATGGAAATGAAAGAACGAAATGAAGAATTACAAAGGGATGGATGAAATGCTGTGGTATCTAAGGTAACGAAACGGGATGGATAAAATTGCCGTGAAAGGGGACGAGAAGCACTGGAATGAAACTGCAGGGATGCACATGAAGTGGAGAAGGGTGGGGTGAAAGGTCAACGGAAGGCAAGCATGAAGTGGGAGGAGCAAACTAGTGGGGGATGGTGGGGGATGGAATGACGCGCAGCAGGAGCGATGGGCCACGGCTACAGAGGACCGAAGAGGGAGGAGGGCAGCCATGGACAGCAGAGGATGAGAAATGAGTGGGAACAGGAAGGGGAAGTGAAGGGAACAGAGAGAAGGCCCTGAACGGAAACGTGGCCGGAAAACATACACACAACGAGAAGAAACCGAACCCAGGGCATGAAATGAAAACCAACCGAATGGAAATGAGCGCACACAGAAGGGGGAGTAGAAAGGAATGGTGTGGTGGAAGAATGAGTTAAGTAGAGATGGAAGGAACAGGAAGAAATGGGACGGGAGGAGAGAATGGCAGTGAAATACAGTGAAGGGTGGGGCTGGAGTAAGAAGCAGAAGAGGAGCTAGGGGAATGTGGGAGAAGAGTGCAGTGGACGTAAAAAACGCTAAAGCCAGTGGTCAGGATGAAAGGGCTGGAGTAAGGGATGGAAAGGAATACAGCGGCTGCAGTGAAGGGGGTGGAGTGGAGGGAGTGATGGGGATGAAAGGAGCAGAGTGGGAATAAAGGGATTTTATGGAGAGAAATGGAACTAAAAGATGTGGAGTGGGGATGGGAAAAGTGGAATGGAATAAAATAAAATGGAGTGGCAGGCCGAGGATTGGAGTAAAGGAGGCCCGCGGGCCCTCCCCGGTGGCCGCAATGGGTTAAAGCGCAACTCTGCAAAGCTAGCCCAGGGATCCCCATCCCCCCTCACAGGGCACACCTTTCCTTTTTCGCCCTGCTCCCCTCAGCAGTGTACTTCCTGATCTGCCTATTCTGCTCCCTACTCTGTCTCTGGTGAATCTTCTCACGGACCCTCCGCGTCTGGCCAGTACCCCAGTTCTGTATGCATAAATAAAATTCTAAGTCTTTAAAAATAAAGAAAGAATGAAATGGAATAAAGTTAAGTGGCTTGAAAGAAATGGGTGGAGTGAGAAATAAATAGGATTGAAATGTGTGGAATGGAGTGGACTGGAAGGGAATGAAATGAACTAGAAAACGATAGGCTGGAAATGAAGAGATTTGAAAAGATGTTTAAGGGAGATTCTTGATGGTTTATCCTCCAGACTCCAGCAGGGAGAAAAAGGCAGATGGGTGCCAGCTCCTGACTTGTCCAAAGACTCAATGAGGAAGAAAATACCTCATAGTTTGACTCCGTGTCTCCTTGTGGAGTGGGGGCCACGGCAGGCAACATGCCTTTGGGTGATGGGAATAGCCCCTGGGGGTTGTGGGAGCCAGCTCTTTCTGCAAGCGAAAAGTGAGAACAGCTAGGGTCCACAGACACAGATTACCTGAGATTCTGGAAAATGCCAACCTACATACTTCAGAGACCCAAAGAGGAAGAGATTCACCAGGTCTTACAAAGATCAGAGGCAGAAGTAGGGTTAGGACTCTCCTTGACTCTGACTACCTCTGCAAACTCTACTCCAAACTTCCTTCATGCCCCAGCGCATGCTAGGCCAGTGCCACCTTGTTTTTATTCCAGTGCCAAGAAGCCCTGGCAGTGGAAGCAACATAGAAGAGGAGCCAGAGGCCTAGAACCTGTCCCAGTCCCCCCGGAGGCCATGGGTCACTTCTTCTTCCATACCTGGGGCTACAATGCACAAGGGTTAGATGAGATGGTTTCTCAGATGTGAGGAATACAAAATTCTCAGGTCACATCCCCTCTGTAGCTTCTTGGGTAAAGAAAGCAGGAGAGAAGCCTTGGGCCTCAAGGTAAAGGTCACTTCCAGAAATTTTCAGTAATAGCTTTGGCCTCCCAGAGGAATTCAAGGCTAGTCAATTCCAATTCATCCACAGAGGGTGCTCGAGGTCATCTGAGTCTGAGTTTGGATACAGAATCAGTTGTAACTACAGCAAGTGAAGAGGTTTTCTGTGAGGAAGAAGAGGGTGGTGGCATATTGTCTCATTTTTTTAAATGACTTTGGGAATTAGCAGAACCCTGCAGAGTTCTTGACCCCAATCTCACCCATTTTTCCAGATGGGGACACTGAAGCTTGGAGAGAGCAGGGCCTGCCCATGATCATACAATGACCTGGTGGCAGAGTTGGGAGCGGAAGCCTGGGGTCCCAGCACGAGCCCCTGCCAGCCCTCACAGCTGCCCTGGGCTTCAACTACAGAGTCACAAGAATTGGGTTCAGCAGCATGCTCCTTCTTAGAGGTGGGTGTCACAGCCTCATGGATGGGTTCCTCTGTTGTTTTCCTTGAGGACCAGAAACCCCAAAGCCCTCACTCTTCTGTCCTTGCACATCTGCCCAGGCCTAGGCCCATTCTTGGGTAATACCCTAATTCACTGAGTCTCCCCCTCCTTTTCTTAAACACAACACAGCACCATGGTCAGTGACACCCCTCCCAGGGACCAGGCAGGTCCCAGGTGTGTCCCACGCACACCCCATCCCAGCTTACCTTCTGGTATTTCTGAAGTAGAGGAAGCAGCCCAGCCCTGTGGCCAGGGTGAGGATAACCACAATCCCAATGACAATGCCGGCCAAGATCCCTGTTGACAGGGACGACTGGGAACCTGGGCAGGGGGAGAGAATCAGGACCCAGGCCTGGTTCAACCTCATGCCTGCACCCAGTCCCCTCCATTAATTTGTGAGTTTATCTCATCTGTCATTTGATGAGCCCTTGTTTTCCAGCAACTGGGCAACTGCATTTTGTGGCGAGGATGCATCATTTTTGGATGGCCTAAGTTCACCTCTCAGCTGAGTGACCTTGACTATGCTGCTTAGCCTCTCTGTACCTCAGCTGGTCTATAAAATGGGGATAATAGTACCTACTTCACAGAGTTGCTGGACAGATTAAATACAGATCTATTCATATTCAAGAGAAGTTATGCTCAATATATTTCACATAGGTCAAGTGTTTAGGCCAATGGAGCGTGGTCAGTAAATGTTGATGTGATGATGACACTGATTAGGATGATGGCTGAACTATGACTTCCAGCAGAAAGGTCTTTGCCAGTCAGACACCTGGCTTCCACCCAAGTGAGTCGTCTTTGATTCCATGAGGCCTTATAGCCATGGACAAATGACTTCCCTTTCAGAGTTTCACTTCCTCATCTGCAAAGTGAGGGAGATGGTAATCACTGCTCCAGGTTGTTGTAAAGAGGAAGTGAGAAGTGAGACTGTGCATGTTAATTCGGGGTACCCAGTAGGTGACCAATAAACAGCAGTTGTTACATTAGCGCTAGCCTGCTGTTTTCCCTCCCCACTTCTTCCCAGAACCTTTCTCAAAGGGCTGAAGTCCAGCCCACTGGGTCAGAGGTTGAAGGAAAGGGTTCTGCTTTAAAGGGCGTGAGAGGAGGCTTCCAGGGTGCTTAGTTCCATTCTCAGAGCCTCCGTTTCTGATATACCAAACAAGCATGTAATCCCTAACCTCAGAAGCTCTTAGTGCGATCGGGAATAAAAGCACCAGCACAAACACCTGCTTGTACTTGGCAAGAGGTGCTGCTGCAGATGTGAGGAGATGATGATGTGATGGTGGAGGCTGCCATCTACCAAGCCCCAAGCTCCAGGATTCCTTCATACAGGTCTCCCCTAAATCCTACAACACCCCTGTGAACATCAGCCAAACTCACTGCTTTCTTCTCTAAACCTGTTTCTCTTCCTTCAATGATCTTCAGACCTGAGGGTTGTTACAAAGATTAAGTGAGGTAATGTGGGAAGCCACGTTGGTTTTCTACTTAGTGGGAACTGAAAACACTGCTCTTGAGGTGACCAACTTCCATCACTCCTGTGGGAAGGGAGATCCCAACAGGCAGAGTACCCAGGCATGTCTGCTGATACTGTGTCTGGAAAGGTTTGTTTCAGACACCCGGTTCAAGCTCAATAAATAATAATTTTGTTTGCCTGATAGACACAGATATGCCAGGCACTACAATAAGAATGTTATGAATATTAACTAACCTGCAGCGACCTTATTGTAGAAGACAAGTAGGGTGTTTATTTTACAGACAAGGAATCGGAGGCCCAGAGAGGTGGAGCAGCATGCCCAAGATCACACAGCTAGTAAGCACTGGAGCCAGGACATGAACCCTGGTTAACAGCGTCACTGCACTGCCCCCTCTTACTACTTCTAGACAGAAATAGGGATGTGTCGCTGTCACACCCAGTGGTTATGGATATATTTCTTGAGTCCTCCAGTGGTTTACTCCTCTCGAGGATATTACCCCAAACCCTACTCACTGTATGTAGCATCACATACCCCCTTTACAATTAGGAAAACGGAGGCTCAGAACAGGCTGGAGAGTTTGCCAGGACACACAGGTAGGAAGTAGATTCTAGAACATTCAGGGGTTGAGGCAGGGGAAAACCTGGATTGGAAACCTGTCCATGCAGTGCACTCTCTGCACTGGGAGAGCAAGACTAGGGCCCCTGGAAGGCATCAGGAGAAGTCACTTGGGGCCCAGGTTGGAGTGAGGGGGTGTATCTAAGAGACCCACCTTTTGCTCTGACCAGGACAGAGGCGGTCAGGTGTGTCAGAGGGTTGGAGACCGTGCAACTGTAGACCCCCTGGTGTTTCTGGGACAGGACCTCAATGATGAGCAACTGTCCTGCATACATCATGGTTGAGTGTTCAAAGGTCCAGTGATACTCGGGCGTGGCTGAGACTCAGCCCAGCAACACAGGGTCAGGCTGGGTTGAACTCCACCTCCACAAAGCTGACCACCTCAGACACCAGCCCTCTGGTGATGTCCACTTGGTTCGGGCCATCTGTGTGCGGAGACAAAAATTCTCTAGGCATCTTCCCCTGGCCAGTTGACCAAGCCTACCCTGTTGGCTTCCACATGGGATGTCCTCCTTTATTTTTTTTCTTTCATCTTTTTCTAACTAAGGGAATTTCAGACTGTGGTCTGAAAACAAAGACTCTTCTAACTGCTATTGAAAGGAAGCTCAGCCAGATAAGGAGGAGGAAATACTCTCTTTTTTCCTCAGCTGCCTGGTGAGCAGACTGTAGTCCACACCATGGATAATAGATAGAACAAAACATAAACCTATATATATATATATATATAGGTTTATGTTTTGTATGTTATGTTTTGTTATATATATCTTTTATGTTTTGTATGTTATGTTTTGTTATATATGTTTTGTTATATATATATTTTGTTATATATATGGATATATATATCTCCATCCTTGCAAATGTGAATGCTAACAGAGCTTCAGAGGACAACTAGGCTTAGACCTTGTCCTCTACCCTGTGATCGTAGCCTCTAGATTTCTGAGAATTTACTGTTCTGATTGGATGTCTTACTTCACAGCACAGAACCCTGTAATAATCTTCAACTTGACATCTGTAGAGATACTTGCAGATTTTTTGGTAAAGCCGCTTCCTGCCCATGCTCTGATTATCCATGGAATCCGTTTACTTCTCCCTGTCCTAAATGCTTGGTCACCAGGGTCCCCTCATGTGGCCCCTCTTGATGGCCCCTCCCCAACCTGGCCTTAATTTCCCCACACAGCAGCCAGGGGAGTCTTCCTAAGTCCAAACTGGACACTAGCTCTCTTCTGTTCAGAGCCCTCTATGGCTCCCCAGTATCTTTGGAACAAACCTCACAGTTGACAAATCCATTCGCAATCTGGCCCTACTTGAGTCCCTTCCAGCCCCATCCCTCAGCTCTCCACACCTCCCATTCTCAATCCAGAAATAAGATTCTGCTCGGAGATCCAGTCCTGGTCTTGCCACAGAGCCTTTGCACATTCTCTTCCTTCTGCCTGCAATGCTTTTCCTTGGATCTCCTCAACCTAGCTAACTCTGCTCATCCTTAAGATCTCAGGGTAGAGAGACCTCCTGCACACTCCAGACTGGGCGGAAGTTTCCTTTGGGCTTCCCAAATCCTCTCAGCTTTCACCCTGGTGGCTTCTATTTAATCTGCCTATTCACCTCCCTGTCCCCAGCAGGCTGTGAGGCTGAAAGTCATGGCCTTTATCAAGTGCCCAGCATAGTGCTCAGCATAGAGATGGCTTAATGACTGAAGAAGGAAAGAGGAAAAGCAGTAGAAGGCATGAGTTTTATATGTTGTGTATCTGTGTCATTGTGTGTTGCATGTGAGACACGTGTATCCATGTTTTGTGTGTACTGCATGTGTCATGAATTTATAAGAGTGTGTGTGTGTGTGTGTGTGCTTTGGGTGTATGTGTTGTATATGCAAAGTGTTGTGTAATGTGTGTGTGTGTGTTTTGTATACCTGTAGAGTGCATAGTTTATGTGTTTCTGTGAGTGTTGTCACATTTGTGATGCTATATCTTATGTGTTGTGTTATATGTATTGTGTGTTGTACACACACGTGAGTGTGCTGTGCATGTGTGATCATTTGTATGTCTTCGTGTATATGGGGTATGTGAGCGTTATGTTAGTGTCTGTCTCTATACAGAATCAACCCCCATTCCCCACATACACACTTCCAGAGCTCAAATCATGGGCATCCCCCAGAAAGCCAGCAAGGGCTCGTGGAGGATGTGCTGAGCCAGGAACAGCTCCATCCTGTGGCCAGCGCCCGTCTCTGCCACCTGCCACACAGGAAATCCATACTTCTTTGTGACACCCAAAATCTAACTGATTCTCAGACAAGTAGGGGAACAGGGAAGAGACTACTGAGGACTCAGACTTCAAAAGCACCCATGTGGGACAGTTTGGTGACACTATTGGACACCAAGCACCTACACACAACCTTATGTACCCTGGATGCAGGGTGGATGGTGAAGGTGCTTGTGGTAGAAAATTGGATGGCGTCATTGGGAAGAAACCAGAAATAGGCAGGGGGTGGGTAAGACTGTGTTTCCACTGAGAAGATCATGGTGGAGCCCTCCATCACCTCAACCACCTTCCCACTGCAACTTAATTTCTGTGGTATCAGGAACATCAACAAGGACAAGCACAACCAAAGCAACAGCTCTCTTAAGGGGACCTAGAAGGTCAAGACAAAATAGCATTTCTCTTCTCCCCACCCAAGGATCAATTACAAAGGAGATGAAGAAATCCAGTGGAGACTAGAAGGGAGTCTTGTCATTGGGTAAAGCAGAACTGGAAGACACATCTTAAGCATGCTGACAACTGCTTTTCCCTCACTCCTACCCAGGCAAGATTTTTAATCAAATATCCACAAGTGAAGAGATGTTAAGCTGGATGTTTCCAATTTGATCCAAGTGGAAACATCAAAGAGTTGTAAGCCTCAAGAGTAGGTAAATCCACATTTGGATGGTATTTAAAGCTGTGAGACATTAGATCACTAAGGAAGTGTCAGTGAGAGGCTGGGGAATATGGAAAGGGACTCACAGTTCACAGTCAGGACGATGGGATCACTGTTCTGGAACTGGACTTCACTCTGGACTCTACATTGGTAAGTCCCGGAGTCTTCTCGCTAGACAGTGAGGATGGTGAGGGTCTTGCCATCTGGTGACAGGTGCACGTGCTCGTGGATCACCAGGGAGAGGTTGTTGGAGATCCAGTGGATGGTAATGTTGACGTCATTGGTGTAACAGTGGAAGCTCATGCTTTCTCTATGCTCTATGACGGAGTCTTGGCTGACTGTAATGTGGGCTTGGCTAGCAGTTCTACAGAAGGAGAAAGAAGAAAACAGGCAGAGACATAGAGGAACACCTGGCAAGAGTTCTAGAGGGCCCAGAGAGACATGGATGGGTTGGAATTTGGAATTGCCAGAAGACATACCATAGCTCAATGATTGGTTTCCAATGCCAGATCTGTTCACTCTAGGTTTGATATTGGCTAAGTTACTTCCCCTCTCTAAGTACCATAGAAAAGGGATTGTACAAATAAAGCAGAGGGTCTAGGACATGACAGATTGGTCCATGAACATCAGCCTCAAAGAGAATCAAGCTTGTAGTAGGGATGCCAGCCAGATTCTCCTACCCACGTAGCCAATCTTCCCCACCACAGCCATGACAGCCACCATACACCCTTTTCCCCCTGCCACAATATCACTGAGCAAAGCAGGGGTTGCCAGACTCTGGCTGAACTAATCAGATCAGTTCTAATGGGGGCTAGAGGTGTGGAGGAAACCCATGCTTTCTGTGCCCACACTTAGAATCTGCCATGAATCTGGGAAGTCCAAAGGGAGTGTCCCAAACATAGACAACATCCTTCTTACTTTGGATGGTGGTAACTAGGTTGGCATCGAGGGTTAGCTGGGCTGTAGATGGTCAACTCCACGTGGTCAAAAGTGAGGCTGGGAGGGGGGAGGATGGAGGCATTCATGGAGGGACAGGTGTGGTGGGGGTGTCCAGTTCTGATCTCCATATGGAGAGAGAGGTCTGCACTCATGAATGTGGCGCTCCGTTGCTAGCAGTCTGACTTCGACCCACTACTCACTGGTCACATGATTTGCAATGTGTTCTTATCATCTCTGAGCCTCAGTTTCCTAACTGTAAAATGGGTATACTGTCACCTGCATCTTGGGGTGTTGTGGAGGGGATATAAATATTGGGGAGTTTTACCTGGATCCCCCAAAGCTGGTATAAATAAATAAAACCTATAAAAAAAAGTTGTGGTTCTTCCCTTTCACGCTCTTTCTTCCCTTTACAACCACAGGGACCCCTGAATCTCTGCATGTCATCCTCCTCATCTGTGCATTATCTAGGGTGCAGAGGTGAGGGAGACACAGGAAGGGTGGAGAAAGCAGCAGGACATTTAGCACGTGGGGGCGGGGAGAAGGGTTAGCAGCAAGTCACAAAGTCAGAGATGAAAATCCAGGGTTCTAAAGAGCAATAAAGTTTCTCAGTGGAGATAATTCTCAAAAGTTTATCTGAAAACCCGATCTCACACACACACAAACACATATATTAGTTTTCTCAAGGAAATTATGTAGTTGAATTACCTTCCCTTTTCTTCATGAGGAACAGCTACCAATGCATCCTAAAGAACTACTGTGGCCTGTGACACAATCTAATTTCTTTAAAAAAAAAAAAGATTTATTTATGCATATGGAACTGGGGTATAGGCCAGAGGTGCAGGGGCAGTGAAAGGCTTCACCAGAGACAGAGTGGGAAGGAGAACAAGCAAACTGATGACATACACTGCTGAGGGGAGCAGCGGGCGGGCCAGGAGGGGTCTGCTGCATCATGTGGGTCACCTCATGGTGACCAGGAAGCCAACTCATGCTGAAGTACCTGCGGCCGGCTTCATAGTGCTGCACTTTAACCCGATGAGCCACCAGGGGGGCCCACAATCTACTTTCTAATTCTCATTTGAAGAAACTGGTTTCAGAAGCACAGGAAAATCCATACTGTGAACAGGAGAAATCAGCACTGCCTTAAGCCAACCATGAATAAAAACTAGCCAGGAGCCCTTGAAAACACAGAACAATCTGAAGGAGAGCCCACTCAGCAAGTGTCATCATTTGGGCAACAAAAAGCAAGAAGGCCTGTAAAATTACTCCTAACACTGGCTGGGGTGAGTAACATGCACAGGAAAAGAAGACGCGTCATTAAATAAGTGCGATTCCAACTTCAAGGGTGAAAAACCCTGGAAAAGTGAAAACAGAAAAGGCAAAGTAAGACAAGAGCAGGAAGTGCAGATTTTGTCAGGAAGAGGAGATGCACTTATTAGCTCAGCCCCAGGGTCTGCACAATCACGGGTGACATCAATGATGCATCTGCTCCACTGTCATTCACATGACACAAGTAAACCATCTCATGGAGGTGTCTGCACGCCCACTGCTCCAAAGAGGCCTTGCTTTTTATGCAGCTGTATCACATTCCCTGGTGGTTGCAGGGAACCTTCTACTGAGGACTACACTGATTAATCTTGCTTTCCAAGATTCTGCTATAAATTATTCCTGCAGCGAGCAACTGTGATTAAGCGCCACTTTTGTTATGTGGACACTGGGGGCTCAGCAGATGTATGTTCGATTTGGGTCAGCACTGACAAACATCATTACACAGGCTTTGCACAAAAGTTCATGTCCCTCACGAGAAGGAGGGAAACATGATTCTTACCACAGTGGTTCCCACATGTTGTTTTCAAACATGTGGACTTGGCCACCTGCCTGCCTGACTTCAGAAATAAAAGTGTTTTAACTGAAGAGAGCTAATGGCTGACCTGCAGTCAGACCATGAGATGGCACACTCGACCCATCTGACTTCTGCAAGAGCCGCTTCCGGGGACCCCCGAAGCCTGGAACAGAGGCTGGCCCACCCCAAGGATCCAGATAAGTGTCCACAAGATACGCTGCTCTGGCATGTGACTTACTCAAGCTAAGATCCGTGGAGGCCCTGGGGACTTGGGAAATCCTTCCCCACATGCTTTACTATCTAGAAGAACAGCCCACCACTAAACCAGAGCCTGTCAGTGCTGCTGAGGGGCAGGATGTGATTCTGCGTGTCCACAATGTGTCAGACACTCCTGGGGTCTATGAGTGGTTCAAGGGAGGAATGACAGTCAACAACGTAGCATATCATATGGAGTACAGTCTCAGCAAATAGCACAGCACCAGGAGACTGTGTACGCCAATGGATCCCTGCTGATCCAGAACATCACCCAAGCGGACAAAGGGCCCTACACCCTGAGAGTCACATATCAGAGTGTTGCCAAGGACCGAGTAGCAGGACAGCTTTGTGGATACCGTGAGTAACTCCTCTCTGGTTTAGGGGATAAATTCTGCTTCATACACATGGGACTCACAGGCCTGGCTGAGCCTGATTCCCCACCCACCCCCAGCTGTGTGTTATGTTGGGGTATGAGCATTTAGTCCAGGAAACGGAGTGGAGAAGCCCATTTATGTTTTTTTTTTTAAAGATTTATTTATTTATTCATACAGAACTGGGGTACAGACAAGAGATGTAAAGGGTGAGAAGATTCACCAGGGACAGAGCGGGGAGCAGCAGGCAGATCGACGAAGTACACTGCTG
>NW_004567142.1:1714961-1736579 GCF_000260355.1 Condylura cristata | reverse complement strand
GGCGGCAGGCGGGAATCGAACTCATGCGGAAGTGGCTTCAGACTCTCACTGCTGTGCTTTAACCCGCTGCGCCACCAGGGAGGGCCTCGTTTATGTTTTAATGTAAGTTCCTACGGCGGTCACAGCCCCACTCTCTCCTCTTTGGTATGCATGTGTGGCCCCTAAAACCAGCTGCTGGTTCAGACCCTTCCTTTCTGGGCCTCCCCAGCTCAGACACAGCGATTCTGGTCTGGGGAGTGAGAGCAAATGGGACTGACCCCTGTGGACACTAGAACTCTCCTCCAGGAGAGTCAGTGCCGGGGGCCCAGGCTTCCCCTTCAGGCCCATCACTCATTGTCCTTCCTTATGTTCTGGGGTCTCTCTGAGTGAGGTGGAAAGGATTTTCTTTGCTCAAATCTATATCCACAGCCAGTTAGGAGTTCAACACGGAACAAATTCTCAGTCTTTCTTTGCTAAGGACTGAATGATGGTGGATTAATTATTTCATGAATAATTTATATTGTCATCAGGCATTGGAGTGTGGATGGGCCCCTGTCTCTCTAAGAACTAGGACCCATCTCCCATCCACTGACCACCTGCCTCTAAAGTGCCTGGGGAGTCTGTGACCAGGTGACTCAGATCCTGGGAGGTGTCAGGCTGCATGGCTCCTTCATCTGGGCAGCCATGGGCTCCTGCATTTTGGGCATTCAGGTATTTGAATTCATAAGGACTCGCACAGGACCCAATGTATGTAACACTCGGAACCCAGTGAGTGCCAGTCACAGTGACCCATTCACCCTGAGTGTTCTCTGTAACTTCTGTCCCTGTGCCACCCAGGATGTCTCCCATCCACACAGCCAGAGCCCAGGCCCCATCACCCCTCTCAGGTCCAAGTGCACGACCCTGGTTATGACTTCCCATGCCAGGAAAAGCCAGGCAGTCCCAGTCTGAGCCATGACTAGGAGTAGACAGGCTGCTTCTGGTCTGGGGGCTCGGTGGGGCCCCAACCTGTGATGGGGGAGCAGGGAAACCTCTCAGATTCAGGAGCTGGCCTTGCAAGTGTTTTAAAAACAAGGTGTGCAGTGGGTTAAAGCACAGCACTGCAAGCTAGCTGCAGCTACTTCAGTGAGAGTTCAATCCCGGCCCCAGAGATGCCCCACATGGTACAGCAGACCCGCCCGCTGCTCCCCTCAGCAGTGTACTTCGTAGATCTGACTGTTCTGCTCCCCACTCTGTCTCTGGTGAAGCCTCTCACCGCCCCTGCATCTCTGGCCTGTACCTCAGTTCTGTATGCATAAATCAATACATCTTTTTTTTTATTAAAAAGTTTATTTTTACATCATTTTGCACATTTTTTTTTTCATCTCAATTGTAATCCCCACGGGTTTCCCATCACCAAATCACCCCTGTGCCACCACCATAGTCCCGTGCATTTTCCTCCCTTCCCCCCCCGTCAATACATCTTTTTAAAATAAATAAATAAAAACAAGGTGAGAACTGCTCAGTGGGACACTGTGGCCCTTTACAACCCAGAGAACCCAGGGGCTCCCTCCCTCTGATGCCATCACGTGTGGCTTTGTTCTGTTTGCTCCAGATGGCCCGGACATCCCCACGATTTGTCCTTTATGTCCCTATCATCACCCAGGCACAGGGCTCAGCCTTTCCTGCCACAAGGTCTCTATCTGCCCACAGTCTTCTTTGCTAATCTATGGCCCCAAAACCCCACACAGGTGCTCTAAGTGACAATGAATCCTATAAATGCGTTGTCCATAACTCTGTCATTGGCCTCAATAAGACCATAGTTAGGATAATCAAAGTCTTGTTAAATGGCTCCCTGGTCCATCTCTGGGTGGAGAATTTTGGTTTTCAGAAAGCTACCTGAAAGAAATCACTTTCCATGAACACAAGCAAACCCCAAACCTGTCTCTGAGAAGTCCCCTACAAACACACCTGTGCAGACCCTGCCTCCCCTGCTCCCACTGCTTCATGGCAGATGTGGGTCGACCCTAGAATGTGGGAAGGGAACTTTCTCAGACCTGGAGCCCCATGTATGGGAGGAAGCTTCAAAGATGGGGAAGGAACAAGATCCCCCAAGATCAATTTCCTTCCTTGTGCGCAAACACTCCTTCCCTGTAATTGCTTTGTTCTTTTTTACCTTCTCCTCATGCTACAAGGAACCTACAAGGCTTTGAACCCAGATCATCTCTTTTTCCCAAAATGAGAAGCTGAAGCCACCTCGTGACAAGGCAGAGCCCTGCTCTGCTCTGTGTCTGTCTTGCCTGATGACTGACCACGCTCAGTGCCCTGGGGTGTGGCTGGAGCTCATGGGGAAGGTACAGGGGCCTGCAGTGACCCCACCTGTTGGCCAGGCTTACACACCACTCTCATTATTTGTCTTCTTCCACTACAAACTGCTGGTGGGCAGCCTAGACGTGGTCTTCCTGGCTATGGGCTCAGTTTCTGCAGAGATGTCTGCAGTACCCTCTCTCCCTGCTAGCAATGGAGACAGAGACCAGTCCGCACCATAAAGCCCTCCATACCTATCTATTACTTGTTAGAAATAGTAAATGTTAAGATTGAAAAGAAAGTGGAGGCAGCTGGGAGATCCAGGCTCCCAGGCCCTCGGACAGTTGGTGGCTGTCAGCACCAAGGACAGCACCTCAGCGATGCGGCTTCCAGCAGGGAGGCCCCAGTGAGATGGGGCTGATGGAGAGGCTGCTTCTGTCTAGTGTATCTGTACATGAGGAAGGAGAATTCTCCCTTCAGAGGATGATTCCTCTGCAAGAACCCCATTCTAGCACCCACCTAACAGAAGGAGGTTCCCTAATACCACTAATGGTGATAAATTTATAACAGCAGCACAAGGAATCCACTACTTGTCTTACTAAAAGGCAAGGCACTGTTTTATTAAAACCATAATAATAATAATAATAATAATAATAATAATAATAATAATAATAATAATAATCATGTCTTTCTAGACATTTCCTTCCCCATGACATTCAATCCACAAACCAGGAAGTTAAAGACTGAAATCTGTTAGACTGTAACGTCTCTAGGAAGACCACAGCTAGTTTGTCTTTACTGCCTAACTGATCATTTAACAAACCTACAAGTCTTCATATTTACACAAAGCTCTCTTGATCCATGATGGACAGGACTGGCGTCTTCCCCAGTATACACACTGTGTAAGCGAGAAGGGAGACTTGTTATTTTATTTTATAAGTCACATAAAGTTCTAGGAAAGATTCACATGAAAATTCATGAAATATAGATTTACCCTTGATGAAGTAGCTGGACAAGAGTTTGCTGGTGCTCACACTACAGGGCACTATCAGAGGTCACCTTGGGGTCACCTGGGATCAGAGTGCAAACACAGCCCTTTCCTTACGGATCATCACTTGAGCAAAAATATTCGACCTCCTACAGAAGTCAGAGTCATTCTCTGTTGTGGATCTGCTAATTCTAAATGTCCTATCCAGCCTCCATTTTTGTTACCTACAGTTCTGTATTCCTAAAGCAAGGTCAGAACTGGCCATAGGAGCTCAATCCTGGAAGGTGCCTTTCACATCAATTAAGAGCATAGAGCTGGATCACCCTGGGAAGGGTGTGCTCAAGAGGTGTGACCGGGGATGCACCTGGGGGCTGATGACAGATGCATAAACTTACTCCTGACTTATACATCATGTAGTTTGACCAGGAATACCCAAGGGGGGAGGCTGTTGACTGATGTATAATAAAGGACCCCAGAAGCTGATCAGTGGAACCCCTTATTGATAAGATTGAAATCCTGACTGGAGAGTCAGGGCTTGGTCTACATACCAAGCTATCAGCAAGTGAGAAACACAGTTCCACCTTTCCCTTGTTCCTTCCACTTCCCCCTCTCTTCTTCCACCTCCTCATATAGTTAATTCTGTATGACTAGTTTACCAATAAAAGGGCCAGGTTCTTGCTCTTGACCAGCATCTTGCATTATATAGCCTATTCTCCCTCCAGGAGGACTGATATGGACGCTGAAAATAAACAGGAGAACAAAGATGTGGTGACGACACTAAGAAAAAATTCACTTTTTGACAAATTTTAAAACCAACCTTGGAGGCTGATCGTAGCTCTGAGACATTCAAGGTGGAAAGGGGAGAGCATCATGGACTGTGGCGGGGATTTTGTGTGCACTGGTGGTCAGAGAGCTATGTTGACCACCTCTGAGGGAAGAAGTCCTGCACTGCTAAAAAGTTAACAAGGATATAAAACAATGGTATTCGATTAATTTGTTTTATTCTATGAGGAAAAGAAAAAGAAAAATTCCCTTTTCAAAGTACTGTCTTCCCTAACCTCATCAGTGGTAGGAGGGGCAGGATTTGGAGACCCTGGCACAAGGTGCACTCACTGAGTGAGTCTCCAGGGAGGCCCCACCCACGTCGACAGACCCCAGCTCCCCTCAGCCCACCTGGTGGTATTTCCCTAAAGGGCAGGACGAGTCTCCTGCAGGGACCCCTGGGTTGACCCAGCGACAGAGGAATACATGCAGGACCAGACCTCTCCATAGGAGGATTCAACACCACCCCAGAAAGATGCTCTCAGACACACAGGTGAGGGCATGCACTGCTGGGTCACAGAGGAAAGATGGATATGGCTGCTGTCAGGAAACACTGGGGTTGGCAGGGCTAAACAGGGACCACCCTTGCCCAGAAGGCAAGGTCCCTGTGAGGAAGAGTGGGAGCTCCAGGTGGGTGCTGACAGGGGAAGATGGTCATTCATCCAGCTCAGAGAACACACTTCCCTCACAGGGACACATCCCCCAGGCCCCTCCAAGCTGCCCACACTGGTCAGCCCATCTAGTCCTGGGGCCTAATCTACAGGGGGATTTGAGCCCCAAAGGCTGATGTTATCTTGAGATCCACACAGCCCACAAATCAGACCTCAGCAACCAGAGGGACCAAAGCATCAGACATCTTTCATTGCAAATCAGGGTGACCCAAGGCCTAAGTGCCACAGTATGAACATGGCCAGGCCTTCATCAGCTGTCCTGAAGACACCAGGGCCTCAAAGTCCTGGCAGAGTCAGTCCCCCACCTGGTAGTCCTCAAACAAACACACCTAAGGCGTGGAACCCTCAGTGCCTCCTGCTCCAGTACTGGTGCTCCCCCATACTGTGTGCCCCCCCTCACAAAGCCCATCCACACAACCTCACCAACGTTCCTACAAAGCCAGCTCATCCCTCCTTCGTCCATGGTGCATCATCCATGCAGCAGAGGTGAAGGAGACCTGGAGGGATGTAGAAAGCAGCAGGGCATTTAGCATGTGGGGGGTAGGGTAAAAGTTTATTGGGCAAGTCACAAAGTCAGAATGACTGGTCCACACTCTCCTGTGTTCCCTCACTGTCCATCTGGGGTCCCACTCCTGCTCTGCATATACACCTGGTTCTCCCACATATACAAGGTCCCCATGTACAGCCAGCAACACTGTCTTGACAGGAAGGTTGCCCAGGCAGGACCTGATCTGCTTCCTGGGTCCTGATCTGGAGGTGATGGAGATGCCTAGACACCACCAGGTCCCTCGGTCCCTTAGAGAAGCAGTGTGTGTTAGTGCCCTCTCTCCCAGTTCTTTTAAGAGGAAAGGTTCTTAAAATACCCATCTGTCTTCCCCGTGGAAGATCCAGTCTGGAATGTTCCACAGAAGCCCAGCCAATACCCATGTGCACATGTCCTCATTGACAAGGACTTTAGGTTCACATGGGCGCATAACCATTTCCCAAGTGGCCACATCTGGTACAGGCCCTGTGTCCAGACTGCACTGACCACCATGTCCAGATCTGTGCTTCACACCAGTAACTTGGGCCCTGAGGTTACTTCAGTCATCTGTTGGTGCTGCCTTATCCTCCAATGTGAGGTCCCTCCCTGGGAACTTTAGTATCTGTTCCAATAACTTCATGCTTTGCAAATCTAAAGAATATTTCAGGGTTGGGTCAGCAAAAACACTTGCATTTACTGGGTGACTAAAAAGTCATCCTGAGCACAAGTGGGCTATTCCTACTGGAAGAAAAGCTAAAGGGACAGGAGTGTGAGGGGTAGAGCTGAACTTGGACTAAGAACAAGTTGAGATGCAGATGGAGAATCAGTAGCATGATACCTCGCCAGCTGGAAGGCTGCTGGTACCTCGCCAGCTGGAAGGCTAGGTTTTCAAAGAGTGTGACCACAAATCAGAATGACTCCTGCAATCTGTAGATACTGTGATGGAAAGCTACATGATAATAATTTTATATACATTGTCAATATAGCATCTACTCTGAGGTTCTTACTATCTTAAAAGATGCCTTAGCAATGAACACAAAGTCACTACAGACATTTGGAAGAAATATCTCTTAACAAGAATGGAGACTGGACAAGGACCTGATCTTCTTAGAGAGCGCTGTTGGGATCACAAGCTCTTTGCTGAGAGCAGGGCGGGCTGTCTAAGAGGAATCACCCAATGCGAAATGGGTGGTGCTTGTCTTGTGCCCACTAGGACTATGAATAGAGGCTTCTGCTCTGGAGATGAGACTGAAGCTAAGCCAGATACCCAGCCCTGGCTTTCTACCCTAAGCTAAATATAGGGTAGAGGAGGGGAAAAAAAACAACTTCCCACTTAACAAATCAGAATTGGAGGTCTAGAAGGCAGCACACTTTTCAGAACCTTATCTCAATTGGATCACCTCTCTCTGTAAATTTCCAGAAAGTTAACAAACAGGAGGGAAAAAAATGAAAGTCTACTTGAGTTTGCCTCTGGATGGCATTACCACAATTAATTTGTAAATTTGCTTTATTTAATTATAATCACTTTTAAAATTCATAGTACTAATGGAAACTTAGCCAAATGTTTTCAAGAAAATATAATGTATGATAATGTTTGGTTAATGAAAGTCAGCTAAAAATCTAATGGTTTAGTTTAAACATACTGTTATTTAACCTTGGTTAATTAATTAAAATAAGCTTATGATATCTGACAAGAAAAATAACTCATGGTCTCACAAAGGTTTTCACCCAAAATGAAGTCATTTGAATTAAACCCAAGTCACCAAGCCTATTCCAACCCAGGCATGTCAACCTGTAGTTTCCTGGTCAGGTAAGTCTCTTTGAGAAGTGAAGGGTTTCAACAAATGGGATAGTATTCTGTAGTTTTTGTTAGTCTCTCAAATATTTTTGGAAATTGTAAATTATAGAGCTCTGCCATGTTATATTAAATAACAGGAGCTCACTGAATAGCTAGCTCAGACTATTGAAATATTTATTACTAAAAAAAAATATTTATTACTGACCTCACATTTACATTTGGCTTCATATTGCAGGAGAACTAAAAAAATTCATCAGTTGATAAACTACTATGAGGAAGCACATGTTCTAGAACTCTTGAAGTTTATTTATAGATGTACAATCTAAAAATTTTGGAGTAAAAGACAGCTCACAGTTACTTCTAGTTTTCATTAGAAATTAAGGTTTTAAGGGTTAAGAATTCTAACTAATATGTGAAATTAAAGCTAATAGAAACAATGAAGGAAATATCTCCACATATATATATAAGATGTGTTTTCACCAAAAGCATAAAGAATGGAGGTGTAGTTTTAAGGGGTGAAAAGCAACTTTTTAAGAGACTGATTGTTTTGGAAAGAGAATTAAGAAAGCACAGGACAAAATCTGAACATAAAAGATTTGTGGGCTCTCTCTGGGGGCACAACGGGTTAAAGCACCACATTACGAAGCTCTCCAAAGCCACTGCAACACAAGTTCGATTCCTGGCCAGGGAGCTGACCCACATGGTGCGGCAGACCTCGTCTGACCCGCCCGCTGCTCCCCTCAGCAGTGTACTTTGTCAATCTGCCTATTCTGCTCCTCACTCTGTCTCTGGTGAATCTTCTCACCCACCACACCTCTGGCCTGTACCCCAGTTCTATAAGCATAAATAAATAAATCTTTTTTAAAAAAATGATTTGTGGTGAAAGGAATTTTGGGGAAAGAAACTTTGTGTATGGTCAAGTTGGGTAAAATTAAATGAGTTTGTTAAAAGGATTTATTTATTTATAAGAATTTTACATCATCATTCATTCTCCTCTCAGGTATAATCTCGAGACACCCATGAACTGCGCCAATAGTCTCTTATGCCTTTCCCGCTCCCCATGTTTTGGTCCCTCTCCCTCCCCTTTCCCAGCGACTATCTCTGATTTACAGTTTGCCTGCTGGTTTTGTCCTTTCCCCATCCCTTGTTTAGTTTCCCTATATGCCTGCTAAAGTGAAACCTTCCAATGTTTTTCTTTCCTTCTGACTTATTTCACTGAGCACAATCCCTTCCAGCTCCATCCATGTTGCTGTGAATGGCATGAGTTTATCTTTTTGTTTGCTGTATAATATTCCCTTGTGTATGTACCACATATTCTTGATCCAGTCATCTGTTTGGGGCATGTAGTTTGTTTCCATATCTTAGCTACTGTAAATAGAACTAAAATAAACATAGGAATTCCCATTTCTTATTCTTTTTTTTAAAGAATTATTTATTTGTGCACACACAAATAAATGGTACAGACAAGAGGTGGAGGGTGTGTGTGTGAAAGGATTCACCAGAGACAGAGTGGGGGCAGAACAGGGAGATAAACTGAAATCTAGGGGGAGCAATGGGTGAGACAGGAGAGGTCTGCCTTGCCATATGGGTCACCTCCCTGGCTGGGGATCAAACTTGTGCTGCAGTGGCTGTGGATAGCTTCATAGTGCTGTGCTTTAACCTGCTGTACCACCAACGAGGGCCCGGAATTCAGGTTTCTTTTAAAATTAAAGTTTTTGTGGCCTTTGGGTAGATTCCTAGACGTGGAATTACTGGGTGATACGGTAGCTCCATTTTTAGTAGATGGAGGAACCTCCACCAGCTTTCCACAGTGGTTGGGCCAGTTTGCATTGTAAGAGAGTTCCACTGATCTGGACCACATGGCAGCCAGACTATCGGCCAGGATCCAACTCACAAATTCAGCAGAAGAGCTGACAGCAGATGATCAGTGGAGCTGCTCAGATGTGCTGGCAGTTACAATCAACACTCAAAACAGCAGCTCAGCGAGGTGCCCACCTCTGGGTCTTCACCTTTCCTGCCAGGCCATAACAGCAACAGAACTAGGAACAATTTCAGTCGCTTGGCTACTTGCAAAGCCTACGAGCCTTTCTTCTCTGAGGCTGGCTGCCGGAAGCCTCTCCACATCCTTCAGAGGTCAGCAGCAGCATTCTAGATCAGCATGGTGGGAACAGAATGGCTGACTCTGGAATCCTCAAGACCTGAAAATGTTCAGATCTCAAATGCTGAATCCTGGGGGTTGCTTCTGCAACCCCTTATATTTCTTCTCAAAGTCTTTGTAACAGGGTGGTCCCCAGGGAAAGGGGAGGTGCCAGGTTCCCTGCCTTAACATCTCTACCTTCACCAATACTTTATTTTTTCTTGAGGCTATTGATTCTCGCAAGCACCACCCCCCTCCAGAGAGCACCACCTGTACCAGGCTTTGGCTTCAGTGCCCTGTTACATGTATAGGCAGAGCAAAACATCTAGAGCATCTGGTTTTGTCCCATAAAGTCATTCCCTCCTTATCATGTGAGACCCTCTCTCAGGCCCCTATCCCATTAACTCAAGATAGAAAACATCAGTCTGTCTCATTTAGAGTTAACAACCATGTAAATTCTCCATGAGCACGTAAATGAATTAGGTGTTTTTCTTCTAACATGTTTAATGTTATTTTGTTTGCTTGTGCAGTGGGACCCAGAAAAGTGGGATAATTTTTCCTGGTGCTCCCACATTTGGATGTAAAACCCCAGTGCTGTGATGTGGGAATACATAGGATTCTAAAACCCAGGCCCCAGGACTTATTTTCTCCCAAAAGCCTCAAGAAATACTCCTCAGGGGCTTCCTTTAAAAGTTCAGGGCCAGGCCCTCCCTGGTGGCGCAGCGGGTTAAAGCACAGCAATGAGAATCTAAAGCTGCTTCCGCATGAGTTCGATTCCTGCCTGCCCCGGAGGTGACCACATGGCGTGGCAGACCTCTCCTGACCCGCCCGCCGCTCTCCTCAGCAGTGTACTTCGTCGATCTGCCTGTTCTGCTCCCCACTCTGTCTCTGGTGAAGCCTCTCGCCGCCCCTGAGCCTCTGGCCTGTACCCCAGTTCTGTATGCACAAATAAATAAATCTTAGAAGAAAAAAAAAAAGTTCAGGGCCAGAGAGTTTCTTCTAAAGCAGGACATTCCCCCTGGGTGAAAGTTTGCCCAGGACACCTATGCTCTGGACACCTGTCCTCGCCCTGCACTGTTCTCTTCCTGCACCATGGGCTCACCCTGCCCTGGGATGCAGTTGGAAGCCTGAGACCCAGAGTGATCAGGACCCTGGTTGACTGGTCCCTCAGTCTGGAAATGAGAGCCCACCTCTGCCCAGGGCTCAGCACAACCCAACTCTTTGGAGCCTGATTTGTATCCTTGGTGTAGTCCTGACACTGGCTGCAGGTCTCCTAATGTTCACCAGGGGGCAGCATTGCAGCACACAGAGGTTAACACAGGACTCTGGCTCTGGCTGAGGTGGATACTGATTTCTATTCTAAGCATCTGCAAACTCTCTGGGTTCCTCCCACATGTATGTTTTGTTAGACTGCTCATTTCTGGGTCCTTTAACCACCTGCTCTGTCAAGGGACCGTGTGGCATTTCCCACTTCGTCTCTGCCACCTCCATTGGGGAAGGCGGGTGACCATGGGGAGTCAGCAGGCAGAGCAGAGGCCCCCAGGACAGTGGGGAGAACACGGGCTGGCTCCCAGTTACAGCTCATCCAACAGACACGAGAGGGTCTCCCTGAGGTCTTCCCCCAGGACCAGAGAGCCAGACCCCGACCTCCCCCCACCTGTCCTCTCTTCTCAGGATACGAGGAAACCTCCCCCTTCACACCAGGAGCTGCAGCTCCTGAGACACCTGGTCCTGAATCTCTCAGCTCCTGAAAACAGAGACCAGGCTGGTGATGTTGGAGCTGGAGGGGCCCCTCCTCGGACCTCACTCAGCTGCTCTGTTCTCACCCCAGAGCCTCTGTGACCCTCTTATCTGGAGGGAATCCAACCTTCCCAGAACATCTGAGACAGCAAGGAGACCCCATGCCCAACCAGTTCCTGTGCCATCCTCTGGGTCTCTCTGTGGTGCAGACAGACCCCAGACCAGGACATAGCACAGGCCAACAACGGGGTGGGAGGTCGCTTTCAAGCACAAGGGCCCCCTCAGTCTCTCTATGGAACGTGGGCTCCACGGGCCAGGATGATCAGCACCACCTGGGAGCTGGGGAGACGCAGATTCTCAGGTCCCCCCTCACCTGCCAGGTCAGGAGCTGCGTATTCCCAGGACCTTCATTCCCTCCCTGTGCACAGGACGGGGAGAGGCTCCCTCTTGTCATCATGGGGTCACCTGGCTGGGTATCCCCATCCACGGGCACCTGCTGAAGCACATGTCTAAGGTATTATCTGGGCAGTGCCATCTTTATACATTTCCACAGGTGATTCTGTGCATAGAGGGGTAACATCGCTGTGACAAAAGTCCTCATGTGGCCCCTGGGCTCCTGCTTGGAAGGAAAAAGTCAGTAAGAAAGAAGGTTGTGGGGAAGGCCACTATGCAACCCAACCTAAAGCTGTGAGGAAGTCCTGAATGTAGAAACCCCAGACTTATGTTTACTCAAACATTATGTATACGAGTTTCTATCTGCTTGTAGGTCAAAAGTTACAGTTGAAAGCCTATAGCAGTTTCTGGAGAACCTGTATGTAGACAGAAAGGAAATAAGAAAAAAAGGGAACAAGGAAGGAAGGAAAGAGGTCCCTGCCAGAGACCCCGCCCCCAGGCCACATGACCCTGCTAAGTGCTCCTGCCCGGGAGGAGGCCCAGTCCAGAGCAGGAAGCACCTCAGCGCTGACACTCCGGAGCAGCTGTGCCTGGAGCCTTCTGGAGCCCCAGCCCCTCCCTCAGAGGAGCCCAGAGCAGGAGGCAGACGCCATGGAGGCCCCCTCAGCCCATGGACACAGAGGGCGAGTCCCCTGGACGGGGATCCTGCTGGCAGGTGAGAGGAGACTATGTAAGGGGAAATATAGGAGAACAGTGACTGGCTGGGTATGCTTGGAGGACAGAGTCTGAGAGGGGACAGGGAGCTTCTGTCCAGACCTGAGGAGAGGAGAGTAGCATGGATGGGGCAGGGGCTCAGCTGTAGGAAATGCTCATGATCTGAAGTGGTGAGGAACAGGAGACTGCAGGTGTTTTCTAAGTTATTCGTCACTGAGCAATAATTATTAAAAATTGGTGAAAATAGTAACAATTTAAGTCAGGAGGCCATACCATAAAAACCACAAACAGCACTCTAAGCCTTATCCGGCTGGAAACTGGCAACACCAAGACATGGAGGCTGGAGGCCGGAGGGACATTCGCTCATTCCTCCAAGGATGGCAGCCTGTCCCACTGAGGGGGCAGGGAAACAAGATCAGACAAGTCCCTGCCCGCATGCAGCTCCTGTTCTTCAGGAGGAAGACTGACAACAAAGATCTGGAATGTGCTGTGAGGGAAAGGTCACACCGTCAGGACAGAGGGTCCGAGAGCAGGGCCAGGGAGGCATCTCCCAGGACGCCCTGAGGGGGAGCAGGGTCTGAGTGCAGGGAGGGGTGAGGAGGACACACACCTGGGGAGGGCATTCAAACAGAGGGAAGAAGTTCAAAACCGGTGGTGGTCATGCTGTTGACCTTGAACATGTAGGACACACACAAACACACGCCCCCAAAACGAGGGATTCTGGACTTGCACAGACACCAAGCCTCCCCTTCCCATCCCAATAGTTTGGTCCAGATTCTGATCAGTGTCTCTCCCTTCCCCCCAGCCTCACTCTTAGCCTTCTGGATCCCGCCCGGCGCTGCCCAGCTCACTATTGAACCAGAGCCCGTCAATGCCATCGAGGGGGGGAACGTGACTCTGCATGTCCGCGGTCTGCTAAAGGAGGTTGGAATTTTTAAGTGGTACAAAGGAGGAAAAGTGGACGGTGAAACACTTATTATGTCATATAAAGTAGGGTCTCCAGCAGATGGCACAGGGCCTGCACACAGCGGCCGAGAGACTATAAACTCCAATGGATCCCTGCTGGTCTGGAACGTCACCCAGGAGGACACGGGGCCCTACACCCTACAAATCACGTATCGAGATTTTGAAGAGAGAGAAGTAACTGGACAGCTCCGCGTTTACCGTGAGTAGCTCCTCTCTGGCCTACGTGTCTAGGTGGGACATACTGTGCTTCACACACAGGGGGCCAAGAGGCTGGTCCTGTACCTCCAGCCCCTCCAATCAGGTGTCATGTTGGGGCTGAACATTTAGTTCAGGAAACATAGCGTAAAAAAAAGTTCATCACGATTAAAGTCCTTACTGAATCCAATCCTACCTCGTTCTTTGTGGAAGGCCAAGTCTGATGGAGTAGTGCAGCAGGAGATCAGCCTGAGTTTAGCCCCTTGGGCCCTTGGGCCCTTCCCCATGACCACAACCCTAGAAACACCCTGAAAGACTTGGTCAGGCCTGATCTAGGGACAGAGAAGCTCCACCCCAGTAAGCCCCCGACCAGCCTCGGCCACAGGGCTCCTGACGACCCAGGTGACCATGCGGAGCGCGTGGCAAGGGGGATGTGTCCTCGTAGACGGGGCTGCAGAAACTTCCTGAAACCTGAGTCCGGAGGCTCCTGAGCGGGTCATCTGCCAGGGCCAAGGCCCAAGAGGTTTTTCTGGGCAGGGAAGAGCCTGGTGTTTCCCCTGAGACCACTGGAGTGGAGATCACAGGGTCCTTGGTCGTTAGCTGACACCTCTGGGAACACAGGAGACTCCCCAGAAAGCATTCCCAAGGAGAGATACAGGAGAGAATATTTTTCTGAAAACTCCACACCTACCAGGGATCCGCCCAGGGAGCCCTCCAACGTGGAGACAAATAATACCAGATGCCATTTATTTTGGCAGCTTCGCTACACAAGACTCAGGTCAGATAATGGTGAAAGACTAAAGGCTAATTCCCATCATGGCAAACCTGAGATTATTTACCATTTACTCTATTTTATTGAGGAGAAACAAGTTACAGGAGACACTGAATTAAAGTTATTCATACCAGGACTGCACATCAGAGTGGCCCCAAGACTGAATGTAATCACAGCCCCACTCTCTCCTCATTCCAGGGGGGCATTATTATGCATCTGTGGCCTCTGAAAGCAATTGCTTGTTCAGATCCCTTCTTCCTGGGCTGCCCAACTCAGACACAGAAACTCTGGTCTGGGGAGTGTCAGCAAATGGGAATGAGCCCTGTGGACACTAGAACTAAGTAACCTGCATTCTCCAGCAGTCAGTGCTGGGGGTCCAGGCACTTGTGGGGCCCATGTCTCCCCCTCATGGGACCACTTGACAATTTCCTGCACTGGATGAAAAATCATTCATTGTTCCTTCCTGATATATTGGGGTCACTCTGACTGAAGTAGAAAGGGCCTTCTTTTCTCTAATCTTCACCTGTAGCCAGTAGAGCCTAATGTGGAACAAACTCTCAATCTTTTCTTAATTGAATAAATGATTCAGAATCTTATCACTGGAGTATGGGTGGGCCCCTGTCTCTCCAGGAACTGGAACCCAACCCCCAAACTCTGACCACCTGTACTTATAGCACCCTAGTTCTGTATGCAGGTGTCTCAGGGCTGCTCAGTGCTGGGAGGGGGTTAGGACGCATGGCTCCTCCTTCTGGGTGATTTGACTTTGAAATCATGTACAATCTGCATGCTCACTACTACCATGGATTCTCTACTCTCTGTTCCTTCCAAACCCCTCATCTTTCTCTTCATTCCGGGCAGCACTGCTTCTGCTCTGCATTGCTTCCTCTATCCTGAAGTCTCCCTCCCTCAAATTTGCCCACTGATGGCTGACTGCCCTGTTCCTTTCACACTAACAATATGGCCAAGCTCACCCTCCTCGACAATAGAAAATCAGTGGGAAAGCAGCCCTCTAGACTCCATCACAGGCCAAAAAACAGAGCACACCATGTGGCAGAGACGTTCAAACCCTTAATCCTCTCTACATGGATGTAGAGGCAGACAAGGATGTAAGGCAGAAGGACAGGTCTGCAGTACCCAGAACCTCACGGGCTCATTTTCCCTCTTTGACCTCCTGATCCTGCTGTGAGGCTCCTGTTCCTCCCAGAGACTCCCAAGACCTTCCTGGGTGGGGCTGGTCAGGCCCTGTGCCGTAGGTGCTAGTGACGATACCCTGACCACAATGTGGGCATTCTTAGATCCTGAGATCCACCAGCCACATCCTCTCACTTAAACACAGTCCACCTTGAGTGAATTTGATCAAACTCTTGGTCTCACTGAGGTGAGGAGAAAAGAAGAGAGGCTGTCACAGGCCCTTATGGGGTCTCCTCACCATGGCCTGCCGGACCACAGAGTTGCTGACTGGAAGGAACATTGTCCCTAAATTTACTAGCACAACACTTAGCATTGTTGTGAGTTTGATATCATTCCTCCCTTTTTCTAAGAGACACCTCACAACACCAACTACTCGATTCTGTCCTCTTTTTTTTTTATGATTCTGTCCTCCTAACAGAACTCACATGTCTCTATCCAGGAGTCAGTTGTTTTCACACCCACTTCAGCGCTTCCTATGTACATCATCATGTAATCCTGCTGGACTGCAAATTTGGTCTAAGGGCTTAGAATGCTCTCTAAAGAGGTATTTATTCACATATTGGACTTAAATATTTGGAGCTTTTATCATGATTTCACAAATTCTGCTTTTAACTTCTCCAGTTGGTCACTTAATTGCCAAACACAGTGTCCATAAAGCCAGTTTCAGCAGACTCATGTCTCACTGTCCACACGTCACTCCTCTAAGTCACTGATGTCCAGGAGGATGTCAGGAGAAACCAGCAGGGCCTTCAGCTGCCCTCAGAGAGGAGACATGAAAGATCTACTGTCAACCAGCCCTTCCCTTTCCCCTCACTCTATTCTAGAGCCTTCCTTGAACTCTCCTCTTCCCTTCATGGGTCACTGTCCTGTCAGTCACACCATCACCTGGACAAGACTGCTGTGCAGCACGAGGACTCAATTAACCACTGGGCTGGCCCCTGATCCCTGTGTCATTTCTACACAAGCCCCCCCAGATCCAGGCCCTGCTGCCCACATGCTTGGGATCTCAGGACTGTGGGGTGGCCCCTCATCACCCAGCACTAGGAAATCGTGGGAGAGAAGCCTGTGAAAACCCAGCTGTGTAGGTCTGTGCAACTGAACAGACTCAGCAGTCAGGACTTCCAGGCGAGCACCCCAACCCCAAGGTTCAGGCATCACTGCTCAGTGAGCCAGGAGAGGCTCTGGGGTCTCTGATGCCTGCCCTCTGACGCCTGTCTCTTCTACCTAACCTTGATACTGAACTGACACAGAGAAGGCCTATCTATTTCCTGGACATGGAGCAGGACATGGAGCTCATACCCTCCCGCGTATGTCTGGAGACACATAGACCCACCTTGTGCTTTAAGGACTCAGGTTGGCAGAGTGGTGAGAGATGTCAGCTTTGGTGGAAGACACCTGTGCAAGAATTAAAGGTACCAAAAGGGCAATGTTCTCTCTGTTACCTGCACAGCGGAGTTACCTAAACCCTACATCACATGCAACATGACATGCAACTCTGACCTTGTGGAGCAGCAGGGTCCTGTGGTGTTAACCTGTGAATCTGAGAGTCAGAACACGACCTACCTGTGGTCCATCAACAGCCAGAGCCTCCCGGACAGCGACAGGCTGCAGCTGTCCAACGACAACAGGACCCTCACATTACTCCAGGTCACAAGGAATGACACAGGGCCCTATGTGTGTGAGACCCGAAACCCAGTGAGCGCCCGCCGCAGCGACCCTTTCACCCTGAATGTTCTCTGTGAGTAACTTCTGTCCCAATGCCTTCCGGCTGCCCCACCCACACCGCCAGAGCCCAGGCCCCACCCACACCGCCAGAGCCCAGACCCCATCGTCCCTCGCAGGCCCGAGTGCACGACCCTCACCCTGGGCACCTGGGCTGGTCATGACCTCCCGTCCCAGGCAGACCAAGCAGGCCCTGTCCTGAGCCAAGAGTAGGAGGGACAGGCTGTTCCTAGGCCGGGGGGCTCAGGGTCCCCAGCCTGTGGGAGCATCTCAGACTCAGGAACTGAACTTGAGAGTGATGCTGGGACTTGCTAAAACAAAGTGACGCCGCTCGGAGGGCCGCTGAGGCCCGCATGGCCCAAGAGCGCCCTCCCGCTGATGCCATCATGTGTGGCTTTGTTCTGTTTACTCCAGATGGCCCGGACACCCCCACCATCTTCCCCTCAGAATCCTTTTACCACCCCGGGGACGTTCTCAACCTCACCTGCTACGCAGACTCTAACCCGCCCGCGCAGTATTCCTGGCTGGTCAACGGGAGGCCCCAGCACCCCACACAGGCGCTCTTTATCCCCAACATCACCATGAGTGACAGTGGCGCCTACACCTGCCAGGCCCACAACAACGCCACAGGCCTCAACAGCACCACAGTCAAGAATATCACGGTCTCCGGTAAGTGGCTCCTGGACCGTCGGCACCAGGCTCTGGGTGGAGTCTGCCAGTTTCCAGAAATGAGCATGGAAGAAACTACATCTGGCCTGTTTCCATGGAGACAAGCGAATTCCCAATCCCAAATCTGTTCCTGAATCACTACACCTCTGCGAACTCCTCCTCCCCCTGCTTTCTGGATGCTGGAATGTGGGGAAGGGGTTCTGTCCACACACCGCCACCCCCCAGGCCAACATGATACAGCAGTCTTCACGGTGGGGAAGGAACAAGGGTCTTCAAGTTCAAGTTACTTCTTTTTGTCTCTAATGTGTCCCTTCTGTCACCTTTTGTAGCTTCATCAATTTCATATGCTATAAGAATCCCACAATATCACTTCTTTTTCCCCAAAAGAGAGGCCGAGACCTCTGAGGAAGGACTAACAGGGCAGATCCTGCTGTCTCTCTACTCCTGACTCCACTGGGGACTGACTGCGTTTTCACCACCTGCGATGGGATCAAGGCACGTGGAGAAAGTGCACTGTCTGCTTTTCTTGAATCTGTGAAATTTTGCAGACAAAAACCAGTCTTTGTCAGGCCAGACTTCAGCAAAATGAAGACTGAGCCTCCAGCCAGACTCCCCTGAGCCATTTCTTGGCTCTGAAGTCACCAGCATCTGTGTGGCCCTGTGTGACACCAGCACATGTGATATACAGGAGGACCAGAACACATGATGCACCCTTGGAAGAATAAGTAGCTATCCCCAAGGTGTGTCTTCATGGTATAAAAGGCATAGCCCTAAAAACATACTTTATAGAGCGGACCAGTCTCTAGAGAGTACCAGTCTTTTCTGAAAACTGATCACTTCTCTCTAGAGATTTCCTTCTCTGTGATGTTCAAACCACAGACCAGGAAATGAAAGTTCTTTTCAAACTGAGGAATCTGTAGATTAGAATTCCTCCAGGTCCTAAGGTCATGAAGACCGGCTGGGTCATTCTCATTTTCTAAACATCTTCCCTTTTCTATATAGAGCTACCATACTAGAGAGGGATCTGATCTTTTATAAAGTCACAGAAAGCTCCAGGAAAAGGTTTAAAAAAATCAATGGGAGAGAAATGCCTCTGGATCATGAGATTGTTGGACACAAGGACTGAGAAGAGGATCCTGTGCTGACACTACAGGGATGGGGCAGGGGGCCCGGTCAGGGGTCACTCTGGGGTCACCTGGGGCCAAAGGGGAAATACAGCCCTCTCCTACAGATCGCCACCTAAACAAAGATATTCGACCTCCGCACCGAGGTCAGAGTAAGCCTGTGACATTTTTCAGTCTGCGGGGGGCTGAGACCTGAGCAGGGAGCATGGTCCAGGACCCAGACCCCACCCCCAAGTCAGTCACCTTGATGTTTCTCCACAGAGTCAGTGGCCCAGCCCTCCATCCGAGCCAGCAACAGCACAGTCAATGAAAAGGACGAGGTGAACCTGATCTGCATCACAAGAGACTCTGGGGTCACCATCCTGTGGCTCTTCAATAACCAAATAATGAAGCTCACAAACCACATGGCACTGTCCAAGGACAACCGCACCCTCACCATCAACCCTGTCAGGAGGGAGGATGCCGGGGAGTATCAGTGTGAGGCCTCCAACCCAGCCAGTTCCAGAAGAAGTGACCCCTTCACCTTGAAAGTGCTCTGTAAGTGACCCTTTGCCCCATCTTTACAGCTTCATGGAAGGAATAGTGCTGCAAAATGAAGAGAAAGTAGTGGAGACAAAATATCAATAAAGAGATCGTTAACAGAATAACAAAAGAATAAGATTTCAGTCACTAAAAAAGTTCAGTCGCTAAAAAATATATAGTTTGTTTCTTATACTGACCATGGTATTTACTGTGCAACGTGGCACAAGCTCCTTTCTGTTGTAAGATATGAGTAAGATTTGCCACGTCACCCTTTTTTTTTTTTTTTTACTTCACCCATTTTTAAGTACACAATGCAGAGGCTTTTAATACACTTATATTGTTGTACAATCATTGCTACTACCCATTTCCAGGTCTTTTTCGTCTTCTTGAACTAAACTTCTGGACATTAACTCCCAACCTCCCACCTCAACCTAGTAACCACTGTTATACTTTCTATCTTTATGAATTTGACTATTCTAGGCATCTGGTATAAGTGAAATCATATCGTCTGTCCTTTTGTATCTGGAGTTCAAAGTTCATCCATGACATGGCATGCATTAGTCACGCCTTTTTAAGGCTGAATAATATTCCCTTGTATGTACATCTCATATTTGTTTACTACTCACCTGTCCATGAACTTTTGCATTGGTTCCACATTTTCACTGTTATAACTAATGTTGTTGTGAGCAAGGGTGTGCAAATATTTGTTTAAGTCCCAGTTCTCAATTCTTTGCGGTATAAACCCTGAAGTAGAATTGCTGGATCAAATGTTAATTCTTTGTTCAATTTTTTATGAATTGCCACGCCATTTTCCACAATGGCTGCACATTTTATATTCCCACAAGCAAAGAAATTGCACAGAAATTCCAATTCTCCATATCCTTACTAACACATGTTTTTCTGTCTTGTCTGTGTTTCTCTTATATAAATCCTTCTAATCGGTTCAAGATGGTATATCCTTGTGGTTTTGATTTGAATTTCACCAGCAACTGGTGATGTTTAGCATATTTTCATGTGCCCATTGGCCACTGCATATCTTTGGAGAAATTTGTACAAGGTCTTAATTCAGTTTATGTTGTTACTGGGTAGTAGTCATTTACATATTCTGGATATTAATCCCTCATCAAATTTGATTTGTAAATATTTTCTTCTACTCAGTGGATTGTCTTTACACTTTGTTGACAGTGTCCTGTGGTGCATAAAAGTTTCTAATTCTAATGAAATCCACTTACCATATTTTCTTTTGTTGCCTGTGCTTTGGGTTTCATGTCTAAGAAATCACTGCCAAGTTTGAAGTCATGAAACTTTTATCCTATGTTT
This sequence comes from Condylura cristata, assembly GCF_000260355.1. NCBI lineage: Eukaryota > Metazoa > Chordata > Mammalia > Eulipotyphla > Talpidae > Condylura > Condylura cristata. The sequence goes on along the minus strand of NW_004567142.1, from coordinate 1,716,047 downwards.
TCTTCTAAGAATTTTATAATTTTAGCTCTTAAATCACAGAATTTGGTTCACTTTTGAGATAATTTCTTGTATATGTGTTAGGGAAGACTTCAACTTAATTCCTTTGCAAGATACTCATTTTTCTCAGCACCACTTGTTGAAAAGACAACCTTTTCCCTCTTAGTGGTCTTAGTGCTCCTGCTGGGATTTATCTTGGGATCTCTACTCTGCCCAACTGGCCTATAATATCTGGCTTAATGGTAGGACCACACTGCTTTTCTCACTGTAGCTTTATAGTAAAATTTTGAAATCAGAAGTGTGAGTCCTTCAGTTTGCTCTCTTTTTTCAGGTTTGTTTTAGATATTTGGGATCTCTTGAAATATATAAATTTTAGGATGAGGTGGATAAACTTTAGAATGGTGTTTTTCAATTTTTGCAAAAAAATTATTATTGGTATTTTGATAGGGATTGCATAGGAACTGTAGGTCATTTGGGATAGTAACATCATCTTTGCAATAGTAACACTTCTAATTTATGAACATAGAATGTCCTTCCATTTAATTAGGTCTTTAATTTCAGCAGTGTACAAGTGGACAATTTATAGTGTCCAAGTCTTTCACCGTTTTAATTATCTCCTAGGTTTTTTATTCTTTTTGATGCTATTGTAAATGGAATTGTTTTGTTAATTTCCTTTTCAAGCTATTCATTGCTAGCGTACAGAAATACCACTGATTTTTTTTCATGTTGATTTAATATCCTAGAACTTTGATAACTTAGTCATTGGTTCTGGTTATTGGTCCTAAACAGGCTTTAGTATTACAGAATCTTTAGCATTTTCTATATGTAAGTTCATGTTATCTACAAAATAAGATCATTTTTCTTTTTTTCTATTTGAATGCCTTTTATTTCTTGCCTAATTGTATTGGCTATAGCTTTCAACCTTATTTGAAACAGAATTGGCCAAAGCCAGCATGTTTGCCATGCATGTTCCTGATTTTAGAGGGAAACTTTCATTCTTGCACCACTGAGTATGATGATAGTTATATATCATCATATATATATATATATATGATAATATATATATATATATATATGATAATATATACA
>NW_004567142.1:1702163-1714781 GCF_000260355.1 Condylura cristata | reverse complement strand
ATATGACCTTTATGGTGTTGAGTTAGTTTCCTTCTATCCCTAGCTTTAGTATTTTTAAAATTTATTTATTTATCCATATAGGGGTATAGGCCAAAGGTGTAGGGGGGTGAGAGGATTCACCAGAGATAGAGTGGGGACAACAGGTGGATCTACTGAAATACAGTGCTGAGAGGAGCAGCAGGGAGACAGGAGAGGTCTGCTGTCAGCTCCCTGAAGGGGAATTGAATTCATGCTGCAATGGCTGCTGACAGCTTCATAGTGTATAGCTTAACTTCTTATGCCACCAGGGAGGTTCCAGTTTTTAGTATTTTTGTCATGAAATGATGCTGAATTTTTACTGTCAATCCCCTTAATAGTTATGGGTCTATTCACTTTTTTTTCCTATTTCCTCATGATTAACCATAGCAAGTTCTGTGTTTTAGAAATTTACTTCATGTAAGTCATCAAATTTGTTGGTACACAATTACTCATAATATTCTTAATATTCTTATAATCCTTATTAAATTTTTATAAGATTATTAACAATTTCCCCACTTGCACTTCTGATTTTAGTAATTTGAATCTGTAGTAATGTGAATCTCCTCTTTAGTTAATACAACTGAAGATTTAATAATTTGGTCATCTTTTATGAAGAACAAGCTTTAATTTCATTGATTTTTCTCTATTGTTCTATCCTCTATTCTATTTACTTTCATTCTAATCTTCAATATTTCACTCCTCCCGTCAATTTTGGATTTGGTTTAGTCCCTTCTTCTTAATCTTAAGCTGTAAATTTAGACTGTTGATTTGAGATCTTTCTCTTTTTTTAAGGTAAGTATAGTACAGATTTTTTGCACGTGATTTCGCTGAGCCTTATGTTCCTCAATTAAAAAACAATAAGCTTCATGGCACTGTTTTAAAGGCTTAATGCAGTAATCAATTAAACCCTTAGCAAAATGCCATACACAGGAGAAATATTCCATACAGGTTAGATGTTATTATCACTGGCCTCTATGAAGTCAGATAGCCTTAGAGGCAAATCCTAGATGCACCCTTACTAACTATATAGCTTCGGGTAAATTTTTCATTACTCTTAAGATTCATCTGTAAAATGGAAACAATGGGGCTGTTTCCATCTAACAAGGTTTTTATGTGAATCAAATGACATACACGTAAAATACTTAGCAGAGTCTGTCACATAGTAAGTAACTCATCGCAGTAGCTAATATTAGTAATCAGTCTGAATTTGGTTAGTAAGAGCAACAGAAATTAAAAAAAAATGCTGAAGGTATTATGTATTTGGGGGTGGAGGAGAAGTGTAACAAACCAACCTACTGGGACATTGTTACTGATACTATGGTAGAGGAAAACAGAAAGGACCTGAGTGAAAATTTGACACCAGGTATGTTAGTTTTCATCCCCCAGGATGGCATTAGACATACAAGATCTATTTCTAGGGGGAAATGCCAGTGAGAGAGTGTGGGGCAGGAGCAGAGAGAGCCTGGAAGAATCCTCAGATCACAGTGCATATCTGATCCCCGTGACTGAGAAAGAAAAAGAGGCTACAGCTTGTAGTACAGTCCTAACAGCTGTCCAGCAGGAGAATTTTGAGCAGAAGCTAAAGGCTACTTGCAGAATTTTGACTGCCTTCATTTCCCTGCTTGAACCTGTATTCCTTGAAGAAACAAGTACAGACTAGTTCATGATCAGAGATATTTCCCAGGGCACCCCTGCTGTAAAATAATGCCACCTTCCTTCATTCATTCTTCTCCCTTAGCTGTGGTAAGTGTGGTTTCTGCGCACAGGAGGTAGTGGATTCAGAGTGCACTATCAATCAAGTCCCCACCGCACAAACCTGAGGCGCGTGCATTCATGGCTGCCATGCCCACTGCACAGGAAAACTGCAACCATGAAATGGTGGAAAGCTATAACATACCAAATAGCTCTCAGACTTCTCATATTTTCAAGGCCAGGGTGGAATGAGGCAAGCCTGATCACCAACCTAGAAATGCAGTGAGAGAGAAGGAGGAAAACACTGCAAGGAACTAGTCAGTTGCTCACTTCACAGCAACCTTGCCCCACAGAAAATACAGAACAAGTAAGAGACATTACCTAGGGCACCTGCACTGTCAAATGATGGCACTTTCATTCATCCTTCTCTCTTCTTTCCAGCTGCAGGTGAAGAGCCTGGGTCTTCTGGCCTCCCACCTGGGGCTATCGCCGGCATCGTGATCGGAGTCGTGACTGCAGTAGCTCTGCTAGGAAGCCTGGGCTGCTTTCTGCACCGCAGGAGGACTGCAGGGTATGCCAGCCTTTCTTCTGCTGCTGCTTCAAAGGCTAACTGCCATGCTTGGAGAGGGAAGGAGACTTCCCTGGGGCCTGCTCCTCCTCCTTCGTAAACTTCTGCTTTTCTGCACTAATTCCTGTGGGTCTCTTCCTCCCAGGTCTTCATGCTTCCTGTACCTAGCTGTCTCTTGGACATGCTTATTACTATCCCCATATGGTTTAGAGGGGCTGATATAATTATGTTCCTCTACCCCCCACTAAGGAAACAAATGAGGAAAAAGAAGGCGAAAGTGAGTTTTGTGCTGTCAAACACAGTAGCAAGAGAGGGAGGGAAGGACAGGATAGGAAGAGAACCTAGAAAAAGCAAAAACAATCAAAGTCCTCTTAGAAAAAAAAAATAGCATCTACCTAAAAGGAGAAAGCAGGTGGAAGCAGGTTCAGAGGCAATGATGAAGGACGGACCCAAAGACGCTGGCACGGAGTGGACGTCGGATGGGATCATGGGCAGGTGGAAGGAGGCGGCACTAAGAGGAAAAGCAGTGCCAGCCACGGGCTAAGCGAAACGGAGGAGGCCCAAGGAGTTATCTGCTGACGTTGTCCTTCCTAATTCAAGGGGCAAAGATCCTATGCTTGGGAACAGGAGTCACAGTGTTTGATATTTATTTAGGACAATCGACCAACGCGATCTCACAGAAAACAAACTCTCAACCTCCAGTCACAGTAAGTAAAGCCACTCACCCTGAGAGCCGCTGCATTCTGCCAAATGCCCTCCCCTAGGTGGGAAACCCAGATTCCCAAATCACTCCCCACCTCTGGATTTTCAGAGCAGATCTTCTTGCCCAACCTTCAGCTGGCTTAGGTCCTGACACCCTCCTAACCACAGGCGATGCCCCTGGGGCACAGCCCCAGAGATGCCCCCTCCACCTAGGCGAGGCAGGCCATTTCTCCATCCTCACTCCTCCCCCTCCTGCCTCTATTATGGGTGTGGGCACTCTTTTGGTGAGACTTTCCCTGCCTTGTGGTGCTCTGGGTGCTATGGGCTTCAGCATGCCTTCTTGCCACTGGAGGCTGTTGCTGAGAAACACATGGGCCTGTGAACTGGGAAAAATCAGAAGTGCACTGAGGTCTCTGTGGCTCTGTTCCTGTCCTGCTCTGATACTAACGTCTGGGTCTCAATGAGAGACTCTGAGGGGACATCACCCCACTCCACCCTCCCACCACTTGCCACCTCCTTCAGCTAGAAAGCCCGGCCTTGGAACACCGCCATTCTAAGGCTGTCTGTCTTCATGGATTGGTAACTCTGCTTTTGCATCCCCAGGTCAGGGTCATTCTGACAACTTAACTAACAAGGTAAGTTTCACTGGCTTTGTTTCCTCATGGAACTACTTCTGTGAAGAATTGATTGTTCTGGAAGTACAGAATTTCAGATCAAGTGGGGTTAAAGTTCCTCATTGCAGCAACAAGGAACTATTGACTAAAGTATGCCCGTGAATCTCCCTCAGCAAGAATGGGGTGTGTTGTCCCCAAGCTATGTCTTAATACTGGCTGTGACTCGGTAGCTCTGAGACCTGGTCAAGATAACATCATTTTTGATGTCACCTATAAAATGGACATCCTGACTATTTCAAGAGAAGCTGAAGGAATGAAATGAGGTAACAAATGTAAAGCCTGGCACCATATCCAGCACAGGAGGCAGTGTGACTTTCTCGCTCCTCGACCTTGATCCTGACCCTGCTTTTGCCACAGGATAATTTCTCGTGGCTAGGATGTCTGCTCTTTTAGTTCATAGTAATTTTACAGAATTTTTCTCCTCTAAGTCTTTCAATAGAGTACATATATACTGAAAAGTGCTTCAATCATAAATACCTTATAACAATTCATGTTCCCAAGTTAAATATGCCCATGTAAGCAGCAACCAAGTCAAGAAATGAAACATGTCGTCCTTACCACCAGAAAACCCTCAAGTCACTTCCCTCCAAAGACTAACCACTATGCTAAGTTCCAATGCACTGGGTTAGTTTTGCCTGTTTGTGCTCATATATAAATGAAAAACAAAGTAGCGTGTCCTTTTGTACCTCTTTCATCCAAAATTGTTTTATGAGAATTTGTCCACACTGTCTCAGGCATTTGTGGTTGGTCCATTCTCAGTGCTGTATCATTCCAAGTCACTGTACAGAGCCTATAACCTTCCTCTGGTAACCATCATTCAGAAGATTCACAAGCACAGAGAATGAGTAACAAAAGCCCCTCTTCAAAACCAGAAGTTTCTAAGTGGTGACAGATGTGTTGCTAAATCACACTAGACCAGGTGAGGCCTGGCCTGGACATTTATTTAACTGACCTCTGTTCATGCCTTTCAGACAGATGAAGTTGCATATTCTTCTCTGACCTTCAATGCCCAGGGACCAAAGAAACCAGCTTCATCCGACCCATCACCAACAGCCACAGACACGGTTTATACAGAAGTAAAAAAGAAGTAATGCAAAGGTCCTGCTCACTGCACGGCTGATTTGTTCCAAGTTTCTCATCCTGGACTGGAGGAGATCCCTTTACCCTCAGGGAAAAGGAGAGGAAGCCTCTCTCCTCTCACCCTCTCCTTTCCCTAAAGTGGCACCTCTAGGCTGCCTGGTCAGTACCTCTCTTCAGTGTCAGCAGGTGAAAGGGAACCTCCTGGAGTCTGCAGGAAACCCAGCGCCCTCCTCAATGAAATTTGGCAAAACAAATTTTGGGAGACAGTGGCCAGAACCTCCTGCGCCTCCCCTCCCCAGACCCAGACTTGTTTTAAAGGTCCCTATGCAGAGCACACTCATTCCTTCCCACCTGGTTCTGTGTTCTGAGGGGAACCTGAATTTGCCATAACCTGGAGAGTTCTGACACCCATGTGCCTTAAAAGAAGAGAAAGAAAAAGTAAAACTCAAAGCGCTCTCTCTCCAACACCCAGTATGAACCTATCTTATACAGGAAAGCAAATAATAACCAAACTTGCGGTGGAAATTCTCCACCTTTATCACTGTCAGTGTTGTTTACCCGCAGGAACCGCATCTGGGCATCTTGCTGCTTAGTTAAATACCCACTAGAAATAACTGTGAAAACAGTTTGCCAAGGTACACAGGCGATTCCTAGTGGGAAAAGCACATGTGTTTTGGTAAGGTTGTGGGCTTTACTCAGAAATGCCCACAGAGGGTGAGGTTCAACTCCAGGTGGCAATGGCTCTTTATAGAGGCCATTGCTGGGAGATTGGGGAAGGAATTTTGCATACTATCCTTCACAGATGATTTCAGTTAAAGAATGCCTATTTTAGGGTGTTGAGGGTTTTTCTGAGACATTCTGCCATTTCAAAGTTTGTAGCTGCTTATTTATACAAAGCTGGTTATGTTTACTTAGCCATCTAAGCCAGTCTTGAATGCGAAAGAAGCCACCCAAGCTGCACAGGTCCCCATGACCAGAAACTCCTCCAAGCTTTTTTATCAGGGGCTACAAATAAAAAGGAAGAAGCAGCTTTCCTCACTCATGGTTAGAAATAGGTCTAGCTCGGCTTCCGAGCACCCCAGCCCCATACTCAACCACTATGCTGTTCCACACTTCTGCCTGTGAAGTGTGTCTACTCACCCACCTTCTCAGGAGACCTTTGCTCTGCTGAGGTGTGTGAAGTGAGAACACAAGAGTGTCTCTCAGGTTACTGGCATGTGGAACCTAGAAAGCTGCACTGGAACTGATGATCTTTAGGACATTAGGACAAAGAGAAGGTGCCAGAAAACAAGGGGAGAATTTTAACTGGATCATAGGTTTCCTGGACAGCAGCTGAAATATGCTTTTGCCCATGGGGTCGATGAGTCGCAGTGTAGCAGGACACAAGAGGGTAGGAGGAGAGACAAATGCCTTTCCCACCCAACCTCCTCCATCTCCTTCCACACAGATGGGGTCTCCTTGGGACTGGCCAGAAAGGCTCTATTCTGTATTAATTACATGAAAGAGGGTTAATTGTGAGCTCTCTGTACTCAGATGCCTCCTGAGTACAGAAAGAGGGTTAATTGTGAGCTCTCTGTACTCAGGTGCCTCCTTAAGGGTTTTCTAACCCTGATCCAGACTGTCTACACTTCTCTCATCTACGCTATTCGGTGTTATTTAACTTCGCCTGACTGAGGCTATTCCTGGTCAATGTGTAAAATGTACGCCATATTTATAATAAAAATCATGTATCATGCATCGACATGCCTCACAGTTGCTACTACTTTAGACATGACTTCTTTACTGGGAATCAGGATAAGCCTATTTCTAAGTCTGTAGATACTTGATCCAGGGATCTGGGACTTCGCTAAATTTGTGGCACACCTGCTAACAAAGTGACTCTGTCTAGAAGCAATAGCCACAACTCCAAACTGCCTCCGGAATCTGAAATTGTTATCATGATCAGTTCCCATTTCTGCTTATCTTGTAAGAACAGCTTGCAACCATGGGACAAAAAATACCCCTACCAATTTTAAACAAGGGGAAAAAGGAGGTTTTCCTAAGTTGACAAGTTATGTTTCAGAGCCAGGCCCAGAAGGATGTTCAATGTCCTCAAGGTGACCTCTCACTGCCCAGACTGAGGAGAGTCATAGAGGAGGGACCTTAGGTAGATAGACAATATTCAGAAGCTAGAAGCAGAAGCATGCAGTTTTATTGCAGTTCTGGACCCAAATTGAGTTACACCATGATTAAAAGACAGTAACCAATCAGATGCGACCAATTTGCATTTTCTGTATTTGTTCCTCAGTCCTATAATACTGCCAAAGCCTCGTCCTTGGGGAGACTTGAGCCCTTGTCTGTCTCCTGCCACATGAGCTTGCATTAAACCTTCTCAGAAGCTGGTGTCATGGTCTTGGCTTCTGTGCCATCAGGTAGCAGGCCAAGTTCAAGCAACAATTTCATGAGTAAAAGATCCTCCAAGCTCTGTGTTAGGATAGATCATTCGCCCACACTCCAGTGTGTCAGATGCAGTCAAACCACAGCTACTCTGTCTCCACAGGTCCAGGCCTACAGCAATTTCTCTAGCACTTTCTCTCTTTCTTGTCCCCAGTTCCTTTTTTCTGAATTCAAACACTAATAATTACCAGTGTCTATTCTTGAACTTCACTTGAATCATGCCATAATATGTGCTCTTTTGTGCCTGGCCTCTTGCACTGCCTAATGCTTTGGAGGTTAATCCACAGTGTTTTAGCAGCAATTTGTGCCTTTTTAATTGCTGATTAGTTGTCCATTGTTTGGATTTACTACAGTCCATTTTGCCATTCACATGTTGATGGATATTTTCCACTTTATAGCTATTATGAATAATGCTGCTATCAACATTCAACACTGGTGTAGAGATCTACGTTGATTTCTCTGGGAGCTTTTCAAAATAGACAAGCCCATGTCTCCAGGCATACTATGTCACCTTCTTCAGGGATGGTCTAGAGATGCCCATAGCATCTCTAGAAAAAAAAAAAAGTCCCATAAGTAATTTTGATTATACTCTTAGGTATGAACCACTGCTTTTAGACTCAAGTCCTATTACAGTGGATGTTGTCCAACCCAGCTGTACATTAAAAGTATCTGAGAAGCTTTAAAAAATTAATACCTGTGTTCCAGTTTATAACAAATTAGAATCTGTAGGTGGGGCCTGAGTACCAGTATCTAAAATTCCCTCTTTCTAATATGTAGCCACATTTCCCTTTGGATTTCTTTCCTTGTGGCATTTATCAAGTTTAAAAGCTTCTGTACTGCAAAAGAGTGACCAATCAAACAAAAAGATACACTACTGAATGAGAGAAAATATCTACACATCATATAGCTGACAAGATCTACAAAGAAGTCACACAACTCCACTAAGGGAAAACAAAGAACCCAGCCAAAAAATGGGCAGAAGAGCTTAATAAACACTTCTCCAGAGAAGAAATACGGATGACCAACAGGTACATGAAAAACAGTTCTACATTACTGTCATTAAGGAAATACTAAACAACTCCTCCAGTGAGAACGGCCCGTATCAAAAGTACTAGAAACAGCAAAGGATGGTGGCAAGGATGTGGAGAAAAAGGAGCTTACACTGTTGATGGGAATGTACTCTGGTCCATCCCCCATGTAAAACAGTGTGGATGTGCCTCGAAACACTAAAAATAGATATACCATATGATCCAGCAATCCTACTGTGGGAGAATCTACCTGAATCCAAAATCACTAATTCAAAGGGGTTTGTGTGTTCCTATGGTCACTGCAGCAGTATTTACAAATAGCCAAGTTATGGAAACAATCTAAATACCCATTGACAGAGCAGTGGATTACAAAGATATGGTATATAACACGGTGGAATACTACTCAGCTATTAAAAAGAAAGATAAATTCTTGCTTTGTCACAATTTGTGACAACGTGGATAGAACTAGAAGGGATTATACTAAGTAAAATAAGTCAGAAGAGAAAGACAAACACCAGGTGATTTCACTCTCATATGCAATATTGAGGGGGGGGGGAAGGAACAGACAAAACTAAACCAAAATAAGCCCTAGAAATATGACTGCTGCTATGAAAGGGAGAGAAGAGGGAGGTGGCAACAAACAGAGGAGAGGGCCCAATGGCAAGGGTAGAGGACTAAGGATGCCTTGAAGGTGAGGGTGGTGTGGTAACATACATCTGAGGAAGGTGACTACTCCTCCAAATCATATACAGTGTTGTAAACCAAACCAATGTTATCTCAAGAAAAAGTCTCCCCACCACCAGAGTCTTTAAGAAAGAGGATCCAAGGCAAAGGGCAGAGAAGAGGGAGAAAGGCATGCAGGTGTACACCAGCTGAGCTTCCACACATTCCTCACATGACTTCACAGGGGCCAGCAGAAGAGCACATATCCTAGAATCAGGCTGACCCCGGGTGCTAGAGTTCCCACTCCTCAGGCCCTACCGTGAGACCTCAAGCAAACTACACATGCTTCTTTGTCTCAAGTTCTTTACCTACAAAAAAAAAACTGGAATTTTGACAAGACATACTTTTCAGTATTCAGTAAGTTATTCATATGTAAAGCAGTTAGAAGGCAGCTGGTGAATGAAAAACGTTAGATCTTAGTAACGGTGGCTGTCCCTGCCCACACCACCACACATTTGAAAACCTCATCTAATTTCTGTTTGTTGATAGTTTCTCTTTGTTATACAGTATACTTGAAAAGTTATCTCTGTAACCCTGGCTAGGGCCTAAGGTCATGTCCACAGGCAGTGACTGGACAACCCTTCTTTCAGGCACCTGGGGAAGGACGGCCAAAGCCTCTGTCTGCCCCTCTATTCCCCTATGGACTACACTGTCAGGTCCTATAGTTCTTTGGTTTCCTTGTTTCCACCGCCCCTGCCACTCTGTTGCAGGGATGTGCACTCTTCATGTGCTTTCTGATCCCTTCCAGGTGGGTGTGCCAATACTTTCGTTCCGTATCACCTCACTGCTGTATGCAAACAGCCTATGCATCACTTACCCTGCAATTAATCAAAGGTGAATGGAGCTGAATTTCTAGACAGTGTTCTCATGTCTATTTGTGAGAAGTAGAAATCTCTAAAAAAGCAAGAAGCCAGTAAGATAGTAGTGAAATATGGCCCATCGAATATGACCCCAACTTTCAGAAAATATATGTGCAATTAGCTACCCTCTCACATGGGGTTCAGAAACTGCCGAGGCAGAACAGAAGGCATGCATGAGAGGCAGGGAGCCCAGCTGCATGTTAATTTTGGCTTTACAAACTTCAGGGTTCCTTTTTCCCCCACTAGTAGACAACCTTTCTTCCCACCACCCCACGTCCAACCACAAAGAGAGGAACAGCATATGAAGATCCAGCTCCTTAGAACTGAGAAAACACAAGATCCCAGACAGTTACAGAGTCTGGAGATGAGGTAGGAAGATCACAAGCAAGTCTCTCTGATCAATAACTCTGTACAAAGTGCCCTCTGCCCTGAGCAGCAACATAGGGCTGCAACATGACCCTGGTCTCCCAGGAGCAGGAAGCACCGGTAGAACATTAACTACCGAGGAGCAGATGGAAGTGGAGCCCTCTGAAACACCTCTCCCCACCTCTTCTCCCAACTACCCTCTAAAACTACCAAAGCGATGTCCCCAGGCCTATAACCTGATCACTAGTTCTGTATGCACAAATAAATAAATCTTAAAAAAAAAAAAAAAAAAGTGGCAGAGGGAATCACAAAGCAGAAATGGAACAGTGGAGAGAACACACTAAGGAGAGAAACATGTTCATGCTTTGTTTAAAGGTCAAAGTCTCCTGAGCCATGCCACTCCCCTATCACTGCCTGGCTCTCTGGGACCAGGCTGTGAACAGTTTGCTACTACCAAGAATTTGAGGAGAAAGTGAAAAGCAGGGAAACAGTAGGTGCATATGCTAGCAGAGGAGTGTGAAGAAGAGTAAAATTGAAAAATAAAACAGTAAATTTCATTATAAATACAGGGATGGAAGAAATAAGTAAATTATGATGAAGCAGGTAATAGGCCAACGACCCCACTGAAATGCCAACATTCAGCCCTGCCTGCTCCTGGGGTGAGGTAAAATGGGTGTGGAAAATGGACAGAAAGAGACACTAAATTCTGCCATTTCCCTATAAATCCAAGGAAAAGTTTATACTTTACAGTTTGGACTTTGCTCATTCATTGTCTACATTAAACAGAGAAATCTGGTTAATGTCAAGACCAACTATAAAACTTACCTACCAGTAAACTAAAAAATTAAAGCGCAAGGGAAGCCCACGGGGATTACAACTGAGATGGAAAAATGATGTGAAGGCACAAAATGACATAAAAATAAACATGATTTTTTTAAAGTTTCCAAGGGGTAAAGGAAGGAGATGGTAATGATGGGGTGAGGAGTGACTGGTTATGAGTATGGGGTTTCTTGTTGGGGTGAGGAGAATGTTCTTAAATTGATTGTGGAGATGGCGACCTAGGCCTGAAGAACAAATTAAACTGATAGAAAAATGAAGAGGTATGACAAGAATGTTCTCTGCAGACAAAGAGTACAAAGGCACAGGTGCAATGGAAAGCAGCTGCATTTCAGGTGTGAAAGTAGCTTGATGTTTGTACAGAACAAAGTACAAAGAGGGGGCAAGACTGACACAGATGGAGCCAGAGAAGGCTGAGGTACTTCAGATTTACTAACATGACAAGAAAAAGTAGAGCCACGCCGAAGAGCATCCTGAGAATAATAAAGAATGACTCAATAACTTTAAAAATGGGAATTGTGTTATGTAAGATCGCTGAGGGCCATGCAGTCAGAGATAGGCTATTGCAGTGATCTCGAGAAGAAAAAGATGGTGGCCTGGGTTAGTAGTGTGAGAAAAGTTGGAGAAAGGACTGGAGAGACTAGAGAGATATTTAGGAGGCAGCATTGTCAGGAGTGAATGATTAGCTGAGGGAATGGCTGGGGGGAGTTAAGGGTGGTGACCAGGTTTCTAGTGTACTTCACTGAGGGGTACCAGTCACTTCAAAAATGATTTTTTTAAGACCTAGGTTTGGAAGTAAGATGAATTCAGCTTAGCACTTAGTACACATTTAAAGGCAGATCTCTGGAGGCACTTCAGGGCCAGAGGTGGCTAGACATGTAGAGTAAGGGTAGGGCATGAGGCTGTGGTGAGCCAGTTGCTCCTGGAGGGACGAATCTGGAGGCAGCAGGGGCTCCTGGTGGGCTTGGCAGCCAGTAAGGTCGATCACACAGACGTTTTCAACTGTGTTTGAAATCTGTCAGCTGCTGTTCAGGGAAGCCCCAGCCAGCAATGCAAGTGCCCACCCATGCAGTGTGGGTGCTGGGTGGGTACTGAGTGGAGCTCCTCAAAGGATAGATTCCCAGGGGTCCAGAGAACAGGTAGGGCTCCCAGAGGTCAGGCCATGGCTAACCAAGAAGGAAACAGGGTTTAGACCACCACCCCTACTTCTCCAGGTGCCTGAGAGTGGGTGTCTCCTGCCACAACTCAAACTATTATACAGTTACAATGTCAAAGTTCCTAAAATATACCAGGAAGATGTCCCCTACCTGGAGTCTCTTATAAGAGGTAATAAGAAGCTTCATACCTGATACTGTTCTGACTTCTGAAAAATATATCTACCTCCAGTTTCCCCCTTCCAGACAGTTCTGTACTTTATCATCCCTTAAAAATAGTGTTCAGGGGCCCTCCCTGGTGGCACAGCGGGTTAAAACACAGCACTAGGAAGCTAAAGCCACTTCCGCATGAGTTCCACCCCCAGCCCGGAGGTGACCCATGGCCGGCAGACCTCTCCTGACCGCCCGCTGCTCCCCTCAGCAGTGGACTTCGTCGATCTGCCTGTTCTGCTCCCCACTCTCGCTGGTGAAGCCTCTCGC
>NW_004567142.1:1683862-1701789 GCF_000260355.1 Condylura cristata | reverse complement strand
TGTGCAAAATGATGTAAAAATAAACTTTTTAATAAAAAAAAAAATTCTGGGGGAAAAAAAAGACAAAAAAAAAAAAGAAAAAAGAAAAAAAAAGCCCAGCAGATATTTCCAAACTTAGCATTCAAAACCCTTTACAAACTAACTCCAACCCACCTACTACACCTCATCTCCCTCTGGACTCCCCATAAACCCTGGGTTCTGGTCCACTGGTTTCTTCTTCACCCCCTGAATTTAAGCTACTTGGCCTCATCTGGCATGTTTCCTCAGAGTGCCTTTCTCTCTGCCCTTTGCACACTTGCAAGTTCCACTTGTTTAGGGACCTCCCGGCCAGCGTGGCCCCGAGCGCCAACCACCCGCACACTGCCGGACCCCGCGCCTTGCACGCCGCGCTGCCCGGATTCACAGCACACGCAGACGCGCTGCAGGGTGGATTCCATGTGGCTGCAATAAAGCGAGCATCACAAAAGAATGAATTACATACATTTTTTGCTCTCCCAGTGTATGTAAAAATTATGTTTACACTGTATTGTACGTTCTTAAACCCGGTGGACATACCTGAACTTAAAAATACTTTGCTAACAAATACTGACCATCAACTGAGCATTCAGCAAGCAAAATCTCTTTTCTGCAAAAACTTCAATGTGTGAAAAACAGAATCTACAAAGTTCAATAAAGCAAAGCACAATAACATGGGGTAACCTGTTTACCTGTTTTGTTTTGTTTTTTAAAGATTTATTTATTTATTTATACAGAGCTGGGGTACAGGCCAGAGATGCAGAGGGTGAGAGGCTTCACCAGAGACAGAGTGGGGAGCAGAACAGGCAGATCGAGGAAGTACACTGCTGAGGGGAGCAGCGGGCGGGTCAGGAGAGGTCTGCCGCGCCATGTGGTCACCTCCGGGGCAGGCGGGGATCGAACTCATGCGGAAGTGGCTTTGGCTTCTTAGTGCTGTGCTTTAACCCACTGCGCCACCAGGGAGGGCCCATCTGTTTACCTGTTTTAATACTCCCCCTGACCTAGACCTCCTTAATATAGAGGTTATATTTTATATTTCTTAAATGCTAGGGATTATTTATTTCTCCACATCCCCCAATGTATCACTCATGATAAAGATCTAAGCTGCTGTTGAGGTGCTTAATGTATATTATTTCATTTGATCTCACAATATTCTCACAAATGAGAAGACAGAGTCTCGGAGAAGATGGGTAAATGGTCACCGTCACACAACTAAAAAACCCCACAGCCAGGATGGGAATCCCAAGCCTCAGGCCGCGAACCATGCTTCTGAGCCAGCGTGGTTCCTCCCACCTGCCAGTCACGCTGGAACTCCTCACCCGCAGCCAGGCTGGGCCAGGGCCAGGGCCAGGGCCAGGCAAGGAGCCAAGGTATACAGACAGGAGATGTAGAAGAGCGTTCTCCCCACCTGCCCCGAGACACTGGGCTTTCCCAGGTCCTTGCAGGGTGTCCTCACTGGAGCATTCACCCTTCACCACTGGGCTCCACCGGCCACTCTCGGGAGCCCTGACCCACAGGTATAACATCAGAAAACCAACAGCCAAACTCCTCTTGAAGCGGAACCAGAAAACTAATTCTTGAATGACTAGCTCTCTGGGAGGGAGTCCCTCCCTCTGGCCACCCAGTTTCAGCTCCTGTGTTTTCCTTTCGGGGCCTGTCAGGCAACTTTGGGACTGAAGGGAGAGACTGCCAACAAATCCAGTCTGATGCAACTAGTTTGGAAGAGGCCCCACCACAGCGCAAACCTGCTAGCCGCAGTGGGCAGCAGGGCCCCTGTCTCTCACTGCCTTGCCTGAGGGACCGCTGCATCTCCCCAACCAGAGGGAAGCAGGTTTCTCAGCTCTGGTGGAAAGAGCCCCAATTAGTGCGTGTCTTTTGTCTCAGCTACACAATGCTTTCCTGTTTATCTCAATTAATCCTAGTTAACATTCTGTGAAATACACATTCCAGTCCGGTAGTTAAGGACACAGGGAAGGTGTCAGACTGCCCCAGTTCAGAATCCCAGCTCTGCCAGTCACCAGTTCCACTAACTTGGACTGCTACTTAACCTATCTGTGCCTCAACGTCCTTGTCTGAAAAATGACAACTATACCACTTCCTAGAAATATATGAGAATTAACTGAACGAGTGCCAAGCTTGCATTACCTGGTAGCACACCGATTAGGAGGCCACTATCTCCATTTCACAAATTGCGCAACTGAAACTTAAAAGAGAGCTTAAGTCATTTGCCCAAGTCCCAGTTAATGAAGGGCGGAGCACAGATTTAAATGCGGGTTCAGATTGTGTGTGACTTTAAAGGAACATGGATGCCTGATGCAGGCTGGTGTTCGGATCTTCTCTCCGCCTATCTTCTGTGTGTGTCTCTCACTTGAGGAGCAGCTGGGTTAAGGAAAGAGATACAGTAGGACCCAGGTTAGAATTAACTTCCCAAGGGAGTAAAATGTTGAAGGCGCCAGAACCAACCCTAAGAAAGAACGTGGGCTTGGAAAATTTCACTCACCCCTCCCCAGAGTAATGTTACACAAATGATACCAGGCTAAAGGGAGTGTCAGAGCACTACTGAATGGGGAGGCCGCAGGAACCTTAGCAGCACAAGTTTTCAGGGGAGAGGGGACAACCCACACAGGCTGCTTGGTGCGTAGGCAGCGGAGAGGACCTGGTAGAGCAGAGGGAAGCTAGTGTGGGAAAGGGGACACTGGCTGAGCATGGGAGTCTCAAAACTCTTTGACACTAGTTGGTCTGAGCATTTTTTACATATTTCTCTTTACCCCACACTTAGCTGGGCCCAACCTCCTGGTCCCAAGAGAGTTAAATAATCAGTTCCCTAGAGGCAAATTGCCCTGCCTTCTCCCTGCTAACTTCTGAAGAGTAGCTAACACCCCTTGCTTTCAACCCCCCCAGGGAACAGCGCTCATTCACCTCTCTAGGAATGTCTGAGCATGCTCTCGCAGGCATCTTGAAGAGCTGAGGGACATTCAGATCTGCCATCCCACCAGCTTCCCAGCGCAGCATTCCCTGAGGAGCACAGTGTCCTGCCTTCCTGTGGTTACTGTGCTCCTGATAAGAAGTCAGAAAGTACAGGGCCTAGACTCCTGCCCGTCTTCCAGCAGCCATCCCAGCACCTGACCTGCCTGCATGGCTCTGCGTCGTCAAAGGCTTACCTGAAACACTGAGTTGGACACTGAGGGAACTAGATCTAGACAGTCCTGTTCAACAACTACCAGCTCCTGAGGATGGGGATGGAATTTCACTCATCTTTGAAAACTCAGTGTCTGGCACTTGGGTCATAGTATCGGTGAAATAAAATTGCTTTTAAAGGTCAGAATACCTGCATTTATTTGGAAACAAGCCCAAAAATGTATCTATTTCCTGCTTGTCGACTCGTTGCTAACCTTCCCAGCACAGGATGAAACCTCTGCTGCAGAAGGCCTCAAATCCTCTAAGTGCTACTCACAAAGCCAAGGGTGGATAATCAACATCTAATTTCTGAGAAGTGACCTCAGACTATTCAGGAAGGCCTGGTATTTCATGCTCCACTTCCCTACACAATCGCACTTTACACACCCAAGACAAGGTGAATTTCAGCCCAGATTAAGGAAATTTCTAACATCTTTTTAATCAATCCTCTGACAACACAAGTTACCAGCATATTGCACAAAAAGTGGAAATATACAGAAAACAGATATAGTTCCTGAATCACTTCCTCTCAGTGTCAACTGCCATTGGGCCCACACTCTGACCCCCATGCAGATGGGGTGCACGTGTGCACATTCAGAGCGCTTACATGGCAGTCACATGCAAAACATTAGGACAACACACATGTGCTGTATGGGCCCCCCAGACACCCCCACCACCACCACCGCACATGAATGCTGGGAGCTACAGGATGCACATGAGTCCTTCTGCCCATGGCTTCTGTTTGGTTCTGCAGGAAAAGAGGAAAACACAGAGCAGAGACCCTGATGGATATGAAGGAAATGTGCTGCTGTGTGTGTCAGGAAACGCCAGGCAGGAAACTGCAGGAAAGTTGTTGGAACAATCGTAGCCCAGTCCGGAAACTGAGTGTAAAATGCTCAGAGTAGGGGTGGAGGAGGTGGGAGAATAGGAGGGAAGGCCGGGTCTCACCAAAGCACAAGAAGCCTGTGCAATGACGGGGAGTGGACCAACGAGAACCCCCTCCCCAGGGCCAAGGGGCTCCGTCCCCAGAGACTGTCCTCATCACACCTGCAGTGGGCACCTTCAGGCTGCTGACATATGCAGCTGAGGACGGGCCCATCTCACAACCTGCTTGTTTTGGGGAAGCAGGCACATGAGACCCTCCCCCCCAAAAACGCGTTCACCCAACGGGATTGCAACTGAGATGGAAAAATGCACAAAATGATGTAAAAATAAACTATTACATAAAAAAAAAAAAAAGGCATTCAGGATTCAGGGCCCGCCACACCTGCCTCTGTATTATTCATCACGGAGTCAGAACTTGAGAGAAAGAAGGAACACAAGATTATCTCCCCTAGATCAGTAATTTACAGATAAGAAACCTTATATCCAGAGTGGGCAAGGGACATTCTCTGGGTGACAAAGGAAGTTGGTGAGTTAAGTGACACAGAACCAGATCTCCTCAGTAACAGCCCAGGGGCTTCCCCCGACTCTGGATTGCCCCGAAGTCACAGTGTGTGAGCAACCTGAAGGGAACTGTACAAAACTCTGTTGTCCTCACTCAACATAGGGTCTACCTACAACAGCCCTCCACACTTCGGAGGAGAAGAAAGATTTCTATTTGCTTCTGTTTATCTACACTGCCTGGCTCAGCGCCCTCGGGGAGAGGAACCCCCACTTCAGAGATCTCAGGTGCAGGGGTGTATGGGTGATGGGACCTCCACTTCACCCCAGGCTGCAGCTCCGCCACGCCCTCCCACCCCACAATAGACCCAGGAGCAGCAGCTAAACTTTGTGGAGAGCTCCACCTGCACCCAAAATGTGACTTGAAAAGACCCACGGTGCAACTGCTCCTCGCGGCCTGCAGGTCCCGCTGCACACCTGACCACACTGCCATGCGCTGCCCTTCCCCAATGTCTGTCCCACACAGCTGGTGAGCCACCAGCTCACCAGGGGCAGGGAGAGAAGTGAAACCCACTCTGGGCGGGAGTGGACAGAGTATGCAGGGGAGAGAAACAAATGAAGGGCGAAAGGAAAATGTGCATAAGACACTGCTAAAATCCTCTAGCACAAATAGCTGTAGGATTTCATCCATTCCCAGAAGGGAATGGCCCCTGCAACAGCCCAGAGGAAAAGTAAAAATGACACTCTGTCCGTTTCACAGAGGGACAAGACCCAAACCGCAGGCGAATGCAGAAACCTAAGATTCCATGGCTTTCCAGAATCTGCACACCTAGTCCTGACTCGTAAGTCTCAAATATCAGTATTTGAGATATTCTGCTTTCACAGTGGCCCAAGATGAGACTTACAGGCCTCCATTTTTAACAAGTATCCTAGATAATTCTGATACAGGTGGTCCGAAGGCTGCCTGATGCAAGTCTTACCTGGTCACCTCCCTCTGGACTGATGCGTAGTGAGCAGCACAGGGCATGACACACCCGGGCAGCCTAGCTTCACACGCTCCTCTAGACATGTGAGAGTGGGGGCACCCTAGCTGAGGCTGGTGTCTATGGCCTGGGCCATGGCATCTGGCTGTCCTGGACAGAGCTGGAATGCATAGCAGAGCAGGAACCAGCTCCCAGGCCTGGCCCAAGGTAAGAGTGTCCCCCGCTCTGAGAACAGCTTCCTCTCAATAGGAGCCAGGGGCAGAGACTGGTGTCAGGACCCGTGGACTGGTGTACAAGACCTATGGCTCCCACCGTGGCACTTGGTGGTCTTCAGGAGTGTGAGGGGCCCCATCAGAGAAGGCATGGACAGAGCCTTCTCATCAGCACAGTTCAGGGATAGTGATACTGAGTCATCCCAGCGCTGTCAGCTAATAGACATCTGTGCCACCAAGGGACTGATCAGGAGACCAAATAATCCGTGTTTGAGCATGTGGACAAATGCCAAGGATGTGTCTAGACAAGGATTCCCCACCAGGCCTGCAAGCTTGCTTCAAGACTGCGCGTTTCTTTTTAAGATTTATTTCTGCACACAGAGCTGGAGTACAAGCCAGAGATGCGGGGAGGGAGAGGATTCACTAGGGAGCAGAACAGGCAGATACACTGAAATATACTGCTGAAGGGAGCAGTGGGAGACAGGAGCGGTCTGCTGTGCCATGTGGATCACTTCCTTGGCCTGGGATCAAACTTATGCAGCAGTGGCTGCGATAGCTTCATAGTGCTGTACTTTAACCAGCTGCACCACCATAAAATAGCCTCTGCTCATTTCTAAGAGGCCTAGATTTCGTTCATGGCAACTGCATCATCAGAGACTGAAGCCAGAAAACATTCTGGTAACAGTGGTGAAACAGTCAACCTAACTGACCTCAGGCTAACTGTAATCTACAGCTACCATCTGGCATCTGCCCAGTGGTTGCTAGGTTCTGGGTCAGTGTTCCAGAAGCTTTTCTGAAGCTTAACTATGAAACACCTGTTGACACGTGGAGTGTTGCCAATACCTCTCTTCTGTTAGAACTCTGAAGTTGACCACTAGACAAAATTTGAGACCTGATCAGGTGGTCCCTGGAAAATCAACCCCTAGATGTGTCTCCAACCTGGAGCAGCTCCTGGAGATGCTAACTTAACCCACAAGCGAATCTCTGCCTCCCAGACCTGCAGCAATCTCATCTGTGAAAGGAAGAAGGTAGCCTAGAGCCAGAAGTAGAGAGGCTGCTACAGGCCAAGAGGAGGCCTCATTTCCTCATTTCCCTTCCTCTGAACACCTGAGTAAAGAACCCCCTCACTGACCTGGCCCTAATGGCTGAATCATGGAGATTCCACCCCCAGAGAATATTTTGCTGCCTTAATATCATTCCCTTCCTACCCTGTTACCAGAATGCCAGTCTTTGTTCTGTTCACCAATAAAAGGGAAAAGTTTGAGGAGATCTTTTGACAAATTGAGGAGAGCAGCAGATTGGTGTGTGAAAGACCACCGTCCTGCTTTGGCAGGGTGCAGGGATGTGGATCTAGAGTTACAAAGCAGGAGAAGGGGGAGTGGGCAAGCATGAGCAAGTCCGCACTTGAAACACAAGCTTCTAAGGTTTTGCTTGGCCGGTCTGCTTTTACCATCAGCTGGTGGTCAGCAGTTCTGATGTTATCTTCGTGGTGATGATCTTTTCCCTCGGAATGTAAGAAAACAAAGTTGTTAGTCTAGAAGGTAAAAAAAGAAAGGAAATGGAAGAGCTTCTCTAGTGGGACAGGGAGAAACACACACGTTGTTGCTGCATCAACCTTCCTTTTGATATTTCCCTTCTCCCCATCTCCCACCCCCATGAATTCAAACCAAAGGGTATGTCCTTTGTTCTCCCCCATCTTGATCATCTTGATATTGGAGACCGTTTTTATACAGGATAAAACAAAACAGAAAAAAAAACAACTCTGCCTCTAACACCTGAATTACAAGACCTGGGGCAGAGGCCACACCCCCTCTTTACAACAGGCTGACAGGAGCACCCAGTCCACCTGCTGTGGTGACAGCCAAAGCAGGTGCCCTAGCTCAAGCGTGCAGCGCCTGCCTGGCTCGTTCTAGCACTATGCAAGTTCTTGGACTAGCTGAGCCAGTTGTACTATGTTAGCAGCACACCATGTCTGCTGGCTGTCAGTATTTCACACTGTTGTGCCTACAAATAAAACTCACTATCCCTAAGACATTGTACGGTTGAGTAATTTTTAAGTTATAAGAAGCCTCCCACGGAGGCTCCTACGCCTCCTCGCTCTACCTCTCACGCCTCCTCGCTCTACCCTCTGTACATGATATTCTTTTTTTAAAAGATGTATTTATTTATGCATATAGAACTGGGGTGCAGGCCAGAGGTGCGGGGGCAGTGAGAGGATTCACTAAAGACATAGTGGGGAGCAGAACAGGCAGATTGAGGAAATCCACTGCTGAGGGGCACATAGGGCAGAGGAGTGGTCTGCTGCACCACGTGGTCACCTCCCGGCCAGCGATCGAACTCTTGAAGTGGCTGCGGCTAGCTTCACAGTGCTGGCTGGCTTCAACCCATTGTGCCACCAGGGAGGTCCACGTGTACATGATATTCTTAACAAAACTTTACATTTATGTGAAATAAATGTAACCAGACTTTACATTTACATTACAATGAACGTGAAAAGTCATTTATAATATGTGCTGTGGTCACCTACCCTTCACTGCTATTGTTCTCCAGAAGTCCTTGCTTTCTTGTCCCCTTTTTTGCCTCTCCCCTCGGATTCATAGCCCCCATTTTCCAAATGACTTTCAGACAATGAACATGTGTCTACTGGCCAAACCCTGAGATTTTGCTCTGTTCAACAGAGAAAAGACTAATGAAGAGCAGAGCCTGACCCTGAACTTCCTGACTGCAGTTGTGCGGTCACTCCCTCTTCTCCGCCATTTCGATTCCATCCCTCCTCCCAGAATGCCTTCCCACAGTGCAGTAGGATTTCCACCTGGACTGCCAACTTACCTAAAGACATCCAAACTTGAGTTTTGCATCCAAGAGTAGAGTCTCTAATCTTGGGTGTCATTAGCCTACTCTTATCTCAGTGCTAATGACATCCAGTCTGCCCAAGAACCCAACTAGACACGCTTGAGTCATCTGGGCCTCCTCCTCACTCCTGTCCTTGTCTGGTCACTCACCAAGGTCAACCAGTTCTTCCCATGGCTCTCCTCACCCTCCCAACTCCCAATTCAGATCTCAGACCCAGTTCTCCCAACAAATCAGATGCCATAGTGTGTACCCCTAAATACAGATCTGACCAGGGGACGTCCCACATAAAGCTTCCAGTAATTCCACACTCATGAGGACCCCAGGTTGTCGGGCTGGTAGTCGACTTTCAGTTTCACAGGACACTCCCTTCTGGTTGCCTCAAAGACAGAAAAATAAGAACCAGACTAAATATACCCAGACTAAAAGGCCAAACAATTGGGTATAATATAGTAAAATCAAAATTCACAAATTTAGTGGTCCTTTTGAGTTACTAAAGAAGGCACAATGGGACAGCACCCCTCTAAATGCTGTCAGGGCTCCCACAGAATGGAGAGTATTTATAGACAGAAGGAAGGTGAAACAAGGCTACTAGAAAACAAAAAGATTATTTCAGACCAAGCTACATTTCCTCATGGGGGCAGGGGGGATCCTACTGAGTCCTAAGGCAAGTTAGAGATAATCAGGCAGCTTCAGAGACTTCAGAAGAGTAAGATGCTCCAGAGATAAGGGCAACAAATTCCAAAGAGCACTAATCAAACACCCCAGGACTGGGGGCAACAGCACATTCTGGAACAAGGACAATAAAGAAAAAGGACTCTAAGGTAAGGGTTAGGACACAGAGACTTAGTTCTGGGCACAAAGACATTAAGACAGTGAGCGAGAACTAACCATTCACAAAGAGACTGGTGGTACCCTACAATAATTAGGGAAAGAAGGTCCATATTCCCTGAGACACGACTCCACTTCAGCTCCCCTGCCCCTCCCTGGCCTGGTCCCGCCAGTCTGGGAGTCCCACTTTAATTCTGTTCCCTTTCTCCTCAGTAAACTTTTTCTTACTCTAAACAAATCTGCCTGAGTGTCTGCGAGGTTGCTGCTGCAGCTTCATGAGACACTAACCCATGGTGGCCTAGTGGCCAGGACTCAGCGCTGCCACTGAAGCCTGGGTTCCATTCTTGGCTGGGAAACTAGGCCTGAAAATCTAACATTTTGATATCACTATCACACAGACCCCTCACAATGCAGACTGGGGAGCTCCTATTGATTGGTTCAGGGTGACACTTTGGGAGAGGCTGAAACCGCAGTAGGTACTAAGTCTAGGTGAGCACTGGCAAGGAGAACATTGTTTGGGGCCTGCTTTTCCTATTTTTATCTGTCTGTTTTGACTGTCTCATAAAGGCAAATTTATTTTATCTGACAGTAGGTCTTTGGACCCCCAAAGGTAGTATACAGATTCCAATGAGGAAGAGGAAAGAAAATATCTGACCAAGGAATTCAAGTTGTAGGAATGAAGTCTTTCTAGCCAAGTCTCCTCATTCTGCAGCCGGCAAAGCTCAGGGCTAGTGAAAGAAATGTACCAATCAAGGTCACAACTTGATCACCAGCACCAAGACCCAAGCCCCCTGGTCCACAATTCTGCTTCTTCTGCCAACAAGCTGAGAAGACTCTCCCAAGCACAACTGACTGGGATTCTCACAGCTTTCCCCTTTCCTTGGACACAACTCAGGACCCCTTATCCCATCCCACAAGCCTGAAGATTCCAAGATAACATGGACAAACAGAAGAGGAAGGCGTAAGCCTTGTCCCCAGCTCAGGGTGGAACTCCTGTGCCAAACACAAGGGCCTTTGACTATAGAAAAATAGGCCCATTGTCTTGGTGGGTGGAACCAA
The DNA here is from genome assembly GCF_000260355.1 of Condylura cristata. Lineage (NCBI taxonomy): Eukaryota > Metazoa > Chordata > Mammalia > Eulipotyphla > Talpidae > Condylura > Condylura cristata. Next base: position 1,691,279 of record NW_004567142.1, on the reverse strand, counting down.
ACCATAGCAAGAGCAAAGAAACCAGTTTTGTGCCCAGAGATCAGGACTTGGCCCTAAATTTTCAGGGTGGAGAGGGGGGAGGGAGAAAGAAATACATACTTTAAGAAAACAGTTCTTATTCACCCCTGGTTTCTGTCTTTTGTGTTTGATTTTTTTTTTTCCCTCATACAATTCTCTTCATACAGACCTCTGGGTACTGTCCTGGGGAACTAGGAGGTCCAGGAAAAGGTGTGGCCCCCTAGGGTGAGGGAATCAGGTGAGACTTAGACTGTAAGTAAAGAAAGGAGCCACCCTACCCTTCCCTCACTGCTAGAAAGAAAAAGAAAAAACAAAAAAAAACCCTAACTATGAGTGACACATCCAGCCTTCAGCAATGGAAGCAAACCTTCCTACAAACACAGATGACCTGTTGGATACACAGACTTTAATCGCCTCAGTATTGCAAGAAACTGCAGGAAGAGGAAAAGCTGACAAGGCTGAAGCTCAAATACTTCAGGAACAGCTCTCTGCCTGCCTGTCTGTGTCTGTGTCTGTGTAGGTGCCTTTCTTTTTGTTTCCTTTATCATTTGCCTAATAAACCTGTCCTTTTAAAATATAAAAAAAGAAAGGCAATATTTCAGCCACCAAGTATGAAACTCCTTGACATGAGTCAGAGTTGGCGGAAAGTCCCAGCTTTCCCCCATGAAAGGACTCTGACTACACTCCCTAGTGACTCCACAGGATTCCTTTCACTATAACCTAATGAAGTGACAGCTCATAGAGACTGAAGTCAAAGTCTGGTGGTTACACTCAGGACAAAGTTTCACATCACTCCTTCCCCACCCTTAGCAAATTCAAAGGGCACCTCTCAGAGTGGTCAAATGAGTGGTTCCTTCCTCGGTATCCCACTATGCATTGGGCCTCTATCTATTACATTACAGCCAATGATATTTCATTGTTTATTTTTTAAATTAAGATAACATGTGAAAAAGAAAATAACTGTCACCTACATCTCATTTTCCACCCCTAACCTAGACTTAATCATCATTTAACATTCTGGCATGTTGTCAGGTTATCTTCCAGTTTCTTATTCTGAGCAACAGACTGTGACCCCCTGCAATTAAAAGACTATATTTTGGCCCACCCTGGTGGCACAGCGGGTTAAAGCACAGCACTAAGAAGCTAAAGCCACTTCCGCATGAGTTCGATCCCCGCCTGCCCAGGAGGTGACCACATGGCGTGGCAGACCTCTCCTGACCCGCCCGCTGCTCCCCTGATGCTCCCCTCAGCAGTGTACTTCATCGATTTGCCTGTTCTGCTCCCCGCTCTGTCTCTGGTGAAGCCTCTCACTGCCTCTGCACCTCTGGCCTGTACCCCAGTTCTGTATGAATAAATAAATAAATCTTTTTAAAAAAAAAAAAAAGACTATGTTTTTTCCTAGTTTTATACTTTGGGATGTTAAAAGTCCAAAATGGGCCTCACTGGGCTACAATCAAGGTGTTGTCAGAACTATATTCCTTCAGGACAATTACATCCCAACCTGATCCGTCTCTATAACCAGCAATAACCATGGAGTCATTTCACACACAGTCAGATCCCAATTTTCATGCCCTCCTACTTCATTCATAAGCACCCTGGGATTACACTGGGCCCACCCACCTGGGTAATCTGGGGGCTTTCTTACACCTTAAGATCTTTAACTTCAGCACATCCTTTTGCAAAGTCCCTTTTCACAGGTTCTAAGGATTAGGACATGGACATTTGGGGGAGACCAGTATTCTGTCTACCGTGGTTGTCTAATACAGAGTAAGGCCAGAGGCGTGGGGTGAAAGAATTCACCAGAGACAGAGGGGTAGATTTAGTGAAATACCTTGTAAGGGAGCAGAAGAGTTAAAGATGGGCTTGAGGCTCCTTATTAGCTTGTTACCTGCTGGGATGTCTGGCCTGGGCACTGACCTTTGACACAGACTCTGTCCTGGCCCTGCTTCTGCATTCCTGGTCCGGGAGGGGGGTCTTATCGCCCAGTTCCCACCGCAACCTCATCCTCCCTTTATTCAAGCCTCCCAAACTTGTCTGTTGGGCCAGGAGTGGGAGCTTAGCCTTTACCTTAGTAGTGCTATCCCTCACCCTATCATGGCCAACTTTTCCCAAGTTTACCCACAGAACCTTTGCTTTGTCTTCCTTCTCTGTCTCTGCTTTTCCTGACACAGAGGAAGAACAAAAACTTTGAGGTGAAACACATTAGCTCTTTCATTAATTAAACATTAACTGAATGACACTGGACCAGTCACTTCAACTCCCTGGTGTTCTTTTTCCTCATCTGTAACACAAGTTAAGTCTTACTGCGTTAGGACATGATGGTATAAGATATTAAGACACTGAACACAGAGCCTAGAATGTGGTGAGATCCTTTCCTTTGTTCACTTCATTTTTTCCCACCCTTGACCGTCCTTTCCTTTCTCTTCAGTTACTCAGTGTAGAGCGATTCGGTCTAGGCACTTAGCAAAGAAGGCTGCACCACACATCTTTCTGTTTGGTGTTTCCTGAGATAGAGCCTGCAATCTCCTCACAGCGATCCACTTTACTTATATTGAGAGGTCTTGTTGGTTTTTTAAGTATTTTTATGTTCACCTGGAAGTTACACATACTTCTTTGTAACTTACACTGGCAATCCCAATTCTGCCCTGTTAATTTATACACTCATTTCCTTCTTTTTTCCTTCTTCAGTCTTTCTCCTTTTACCTTATAAGTAATGATAAAGGGGAGACAAAAATAATGCCAGGGCCACAACATGGAATTCCTACAGAGACAATGCTGCTTGAAAAACATCCCCTGATGCTGATGTCTAGGCTCACTTATAGCAAAACCATTTAACTCCAGGACATATTCCAGGACCCCTGGGAATAGTAACTGTGATAGAAGCTACACACCCTCTAAGCCATTTCCCAGAATGTTGTTCACTCCACTCCATTCCAACCCTTCCATTCTGGTGTTAAGCCTCCCTCTATCACTTCATCTCCAGCTGCCCTACCAGGACCCTGGCTAGAAAATGTCTCCCCACCTTAGATGACCGGGGCAGCACCTCCACCTATTTCCATAATTCCAGCATCTCACACTTACTCAGCCCTACATTCCAAGCAAGTCTTAAGGACTTTACATGTCGCTACACTCATCACACAAAACATCCCATGCTCTCACCCCCATGTTAACAGATAAAAAAAAAAAAAAAAAAACAGAGAGGCTAAGTAACTTCACCTCCCACCCAAAAAAATGTTAATAGCTTAATCAGCAGCAGACTCCCTAAGATTTCTGAGGTCTCCTGAACAGAAAACACTTGCCAGGATAATTTTACTTCTATTTTCATGATTCTACAAGCAGTCTACATTTTATTTCCTGGCCTGCCCGTCATCTGTACACCTACTGCCTACAACCACACTCAAATACTGCACATCCCTTACTTTTTGTGAACCTCAATCTCCTTTAAGGAAAAAAAGAAAAAGAAAAGATCTCCTGGTCCTCATAAAAAGTAACTCTTATTGAACTGTCAACTATTTGCGCAGTCATTCTCTGGCTATAAAAGAGATGTAGTGGGAAAAGAACATCTAACAAGAAGAGTTCTTGGAATGTTTACAAAGGGGAGGAGATTCCAAGCACAGAATCAGTCATAAACCACACACATAGGCCATGGCCTTTGAACAATGGCAGCCCCACTTGTCTCTTTCCATGCCTGTCGGCATCTGACTTCCTTCTCAGAGGGCCCCTCCTTGCCTTGTCTAATCTGATCAATACTAGAAGTCTGGTCCTCAGGCCAAACCAGAACACCCCCCACCCTCCACTCCCACAGCCATGTGAAGCTGTGTGGGTAGAGGGAACTGAAAAGGGAGGAATGTGTTTTACACCGAGGGAAACTGACTCATCAACCTCTTTCTCTCTCTCTCTCTCCAAGTGATGTATATATATCACTTGGCAGGAAATGGATTAGTGAGGGATTACTACGAGGAACTCTTGGTTTAAAAAGTTTTCCTAAGGAGTTGTACTTCCTCAATGTTGTCTGACTAAGAGCAAAGGGGTGACATGGGGCACATCAAAGGTGCACCACTTGGAAATCCACAGTGCCTCCCTCCTCCCTCTGTTGGCTTACATTCCTCTACCCATGGGTCATTATTTACTGATTGGGTTCCAGGACAAAAAAAATCTCAGTTGGATTCCTCAAATCTTCAAGTACTCAATTTAGTTCAAAGTATCTGTCATCTTAGTGGTGACTAAAACATCTTTTAAAGGAAGGAAATTTTGACAAGAGCCTTAGTACCACCCATAATCGTCTTGGAGACCACAGAGATACAAACAAGAAAAGGAAGCAATCTCCTGGGTGCTGGGGACCTTTAAGTCTGTACCTCATCTGGTGCTCACAGTGACCCTTTAAAGTAGGTACTGACATCCCTAATTTGTAAATGAAAAGCCAAAACTCAAAGAAGTCAATTGCCCCTTCTTATCCAAAAACTTGTAAAAGATGGAAGGACCTAGGGTTCAGACTCACATATTTCTGAATCTGATGTTTATGAATGCAACTCTACCTGTAAGGGGGAAAGGATGTCCTGAATGAACTCTACAGATATAGGTTTTATGGACTCCACCCCCCACCCCAAACATTGGCACTACAAATCCCCTCAATATAAAAGAGAAGCACGCTGGCACTTGAGGGTGGAGTTAAGCAGCCAGGTTTGGATATAAAACCGGACTTGTGGGCTTCAGGGGTCTCTTGACCCCTCACTGGCTTTCAGCATGCTATTGGGGTTCCAGATCAGTGGAACTGGTAGGATGCATGAATTATCTCTCTCACTTTCTTTCCCTGAGTTATTCATTTCTCTTTTCCCTTGAAAATAAACCCATTATTAATCTTTTTCTGTGTGCCTGCAGTTGAACCTTAAGCACACAGGTGAGGACTCACAGTCCTACCAGAATTCAAAGAAAGAAAAGATGGCTACTTCTAACATAAATAAAAGACTTCAACAAATTTGTATTGGGCCTTAGGATGAATTCAGGAGACCGAGTAGAGGGTCCAGGGTATGCATGAAGAAGGAAAAGAATAAAATAAGATATGAGAAAATAAAATGCAGATTCATGTCTACAGAACCAGAGGGAGCAGTTGGGGTCATTCCACAGGGTTTTGAATTTTAGTTCTATCCTGCAGAGGGTAGGAGACACTAGAAAGTTTGGGAAAACTAAGAAATATGACAAAACAGCATTTTCAGACTCTTAGGCAAGATGAGTTAGGGAAGTCTCAACTCTAGCAATTTATTACTTACCTGGAAACTTCCTTCCCTTTTCTTACCTTTTCATTTTAACATAATTTCAAACATTCAAAAGTATTCCAAAAACAGTCAAAGTTCCTATATGCTCTTCACTCAGCTCCCCTAAATATTAGTATTGTAGTTAACGTAGTTAACCACAGAATAATTATCAAAATCAATACATTATCATTGATACGATCCAATGAAATAATCTATAGGTTTTATTCAAATTATTTATTCAAACAAATTATATTAAATTTCCCACAAATATCCTTTTTAGACTAGGACCCAATCTAGATTCACATGCCACATTTAGTTGTCTTTGTCTTTAATCTAGGCCATTTCCTCGGAATTTCTTTTACTTCATGACCTGAATATTTTTGAAATTACTGACCACTTATTTTGTAGAATAACCTTGAGTTTGGGCTAAATTATTTATGTCCTCAGCATTATACTTTGGTTTTGTTCTTTCAGGAAGAAGAATACCATGAAGTGATGTGGTGCTGTCTCAGTCCAGGATGTTAGTGTCTCTCATTACTGCTGGCGTTAACTTTGAACATTTGGCTAGTTTTTCCACTATACAATACTATTTTACTTGGAAACATTTTTGAAACACCAATACTTGGCCACACTAGAGACCTATTAAATCATACTCTCCGGGGATAAGGCACAGGCGCTTTAGATTTTAAATTCCCTGCAAGTAATGGTAACCAGAATTCAGAGTTAAAAACTACCCACTTAGACAATGAAGATTGCAGTTGGGCACAAAAATAACCATCCTGTACCCTGGTACTGAGGTATCCTGAACAGCATTAGAGGGCTTTGCAAAGGAAAAACCATTTAATAACATATTCATGGAGAAGTCACACGGTTCTAAATGAGGGAGGGAGGGACAAGGGACGATGGTGATGGTGCACGGGTGAGTTTGTGGCAGAAACTGTGTGGGGACCACACCTGAGAAAAGAAAGCAAACGCTGTAATAAAAAAAAAGAAATAAACAGAATTAATTATATAAGTAAATCTTTAAAATTTTGAAAAAAAAATAAAGTCTAAAGATTAACAGAATATTAGAAATCAGCAAGGGAGCCATGGGGGGGGCAGCTTCCTTTTAAAAAGAACAGCCAGTTCCAAGTGCTGATAAATATATCTAGACTTTGGCCTGGACCCATGGTAAGAGAAAAGAAAGGTCAAAATCCCCTGATTGAGAAAATGATGAGTGAGTAGTCTGCTCTCCAGTAAAAGTAAAGGCAGGACACTAAGGGTCCATCCCCCTGAATTATCTTCTCTCCAGACTGTAGAGAAACCTTTTTGCACTGAAAGCACATGCTATACACATAGCATTTTTCTGTCAAAAATCTGACATTGGCTCCTAATTGCCACCAAGGGAGGGAATTTTGTTTCATGTGACATACATAAATGACTACATACACACAAGAATAATGAACAACTATATATCAGAGACATTTTGTGGGGGCAGAGAGGGGAATGGGATCAAAAACGGGGGGTGGGGAGGGAAGTGCATGGGATTATGGTGATGGCACACGGGTGACTTAGTGATGGGAAACCCGTGGGGATTACAATTGAGATGGGAAAAAAATGTACAAAATGGTGTAAAAATAAACTTATAAAAAAAAAAAGCAAGGTAATAGCAAACAAACAAAAAAAATGACTACATACACACAAAGATGAACATTTCCAGGTACAGTTGACTGGATAATTTAGAGACTCCAGGTCAGAGGTATCCAATGTCCCTTCAACAACCTCACCCTCCCGCACTTGGTCTTTCATCCTTAATTGCATCTGAAGTAAGAAAGTAAGGATCCTGTTGTAAATTTCTCGAAACAGGAAAGTGTACACATCTCTGTCATCAGGCTGCTGAAGCAATAATACTGTGCTCAACTTCCTCATCACAGTGATGGGGCTTTCATAAGATTTCATCAACCTTTCCCTAAAGAGGCCATATTATAACATGCAAAATGAAGCACCAATTTAACCAGATTGCAAAGGCAGGAAGACCCTGAGTTTAGCGATCTACTCCTAAAGTGTCACCTGGTGCTGCTGGTACAGGAGGTGCAGTTTCCAAACAAGAACGGACAAAAGGGAAGGTAATCTAACACTCAGGGAGTACTGAAAAAAAGAAGAAACCC
>NW_004567142.1:1671921-1683617 GCF_000260355.1 Condylura cristata | reverse complement strand
AAAAAAAAAAGAGGAAAGCCAGTGTACATACTGACTTCTAATGATTTCAACTCCATACTTTAAAGGCTTGATTTGGATTATTTGATTTTGTGATAACTAACTTCTTTTGATGAGATTGTCTTAAAGTTGGAGATTAGGATTTCTTCATCAATATGAACACATACAGGGTGTCAGCAAAACTTTTGTGCTTATCGGTATGAACGCGTGAACATGGAAACAACAGAGGTGTCCACCATGGAATGGGTGTCCGAACTTTAAACACTGAAAGTTTGTGAGAGTGTTTGGTCTGGGCAAGGGGACACTTTTTTTTTTTAATAATATGATAGCTTATTTTTACATCATTTTGTTCATTTTTTCAACTCAGTTGTAATCTGGGCAAGGGGACACTTTACTGATCTAAACAGCTATAAACCTGAGACACTTGTTCCAGGCACAGCAAGTGACTGGTGGTGTTGGTAGACTGCACGGTAGTCTCTGAAGATGTTGAGACAATTGCCCTGTCTCTACTCGCCCTCGCAGATTGTGGTCATAAACCATGCAAATCAGTTCTCAAGAAGATAAAGGATCCCTGCTTCCTGCCCCAGCGAGGCTTCTCCTTACAGGCAGAAGCTCAAGCCTGACACAGTGCCGGGAAGCAGCGCCTTTTAGAGCAGTCCACCTTGCCCCCCACTTCACTGTCTCCCATTCCCTAGCATCAAACCCCAACAACAAGCATCAGTACCTGCGTGGATGTGAGAAGGAGCCCCTGGAGAGGTACCCGTCAAATCAATTTGGACTTAATTACTTTCATTTCCCCTCTGCCTGAACCAATAGTGTAAATGATCTATCATTGGCTTGGAATATATTATTTTTGCATGGCTTATTAAGTAAGAGATATTACTGTGTATGCCATAGGCTTAAAGAATAAAACTCTGCAAGTTATATATCCTTCAACCAACCTGTGCGAAGTAAAAGACTGGCAGAGTCAATCTCAGTCTCTGTGCAATAACTTGTCTTCCCTGCAAACAAAATAAAACTTAATTGTCCCTTGATTTTTTCAGTCAATAACCCCTCGCACCTCTCAAACAGGTGCCACTGAGAGAGCTGCACCTAAGTTAAATGCTGATACTGAGAGAAAAAATTAATAGAAGGGTGGGCTCCCCGAGGCCAGGAAAGGCTGGGAAAGGCCTTCTCGCTCCAGAGCTTACACCAACGCTACCCCAAGAGAGGGCTGAGCACAATACGATTAGGGTGTAAGGACAAGAGGGAACAGCAGAGCGACAGGATTAAGAAACCAAAAAGCTAGGAAAAGTTGCTGAAGTGGGGTCCTATATGGTACAGCCATGAAAACTAGACATTTGAACTTTATCTTGTGGGTACAGAAAAGCCACTGAAGGTATTCAGTAGGGGATTAATCAAAACGATACCTTGAGCAAAGACCAAAGGGGATGTTGGTGAAAGTGGGAGTTCTGCATAGTGAAGCCAGAGCGATGACACTAACCACAGAAAAGGGGGCCATGTGATATAGTGGAGCAAGAACCTGGGCTAAGACCCAGAAAGTTGGTTTAAATGCAAAAAGTTACCCACGAAAACCTGGCTACCTTAGGCAAGCATGTTCTCTTCATGGACTTCAATATCTCTTCAGCCATAAATCGAGCAAAGTGAGAATTAATGTCCAAGTGACCCCTAAAGCTTTGTTTGCCATTCAAAATGTGTTACACCAATCAGCAGCAATAGCATTGTCCAAAAGCTTATTAGGAATGCAGAATCTGGGCCTCCCTGGTGGTACAGGGGGTTAAAGCAACACTATGAAGCTATCCACAGCCACTGTAGCACAAGTTTGATCCCCAGTGACCCACATGGCGCAGCAGACCTCTCCTGTCTCCCCGCTGCTCCCCTCAGCAATGTACTTTAGTTGATCTCCCTGTTCTGCTTCCTACTCTGTCTCTGGTGAATCCTCTCACCCACCCTGCACCTCTGGCCTGTACCCCAGTTCTTGTACACATAAATAAATAACTCTTTAAAAAAAGAAAGAAATGCAGAATCTCAGCCTCTACCAAAAGAATCAGTTCTTTAAACAAGATCTTTTATGTGAAAGTTTAAACAAAAAGAACTGTTTGAGGGCCCTTCCTGGTGATGCAATGGGTTAAAGCACAGCACTGGGAAGCCTGCAACCACTTCAGCACCTCAGCACCGATGGGATCTCTGGCTGGGGAGGTGACTCACAGGGTGCAGCAGACCTCTGCTGACCCGCCCGCTGCTCCCCTCACCAGTGTACTTCGTCAGTCTGCCTGTTGTGCTCCCACTCTGTCTCTGTAGAAGCCTCTCACCACCCCTCCCCCCCCCACCTCTGGCCTGTTTTTGTATGCATAAATAATTAAATCTTAAAGAAAAAAAAAGCTGAAATAACTGTCCTAGTCCCACTCCAAAGAAGAAAAGAAAAACTTTGACAGCAGTATATTTCCCATTGAAATAATGTCCCCAGCATGCTAGAATTCCAGAGTCCTAGAGGGAACACCACCCGTGCTAACAACTGCGCGTGATTGGTCTGCACAGGCCAAAGGCACAAAAAACTCCTGTACTTTGGAACATGACGTTATACTCTGATGCAGGCTGAGCAATGTCTGAGAGTAACTCCAGTCACTGGGGGTGGTTGTGATTCTCTTACCTAATCTGTAACTTGGCCTTCACTCCCCTTTGCCAACTCTCCTTGCTTTACGAATAAGAAGGAAGTGTCTTTCAGTTCAAAAATGAGTTCGAAATGAGGTGAGTCAGACTCACCTCATTTCTCAGAGAAAGCATATACGCACAAAAGAAAGTACCTTCTCATTTAGTTTGTGCCCTTTTCCTACTTCTTCTCCCGCCCCCTTCTGTTTCGCCCTTCCCCAAGTGCTCTCCTACTGGAAATACCGGTGAAGCAGTGCTGCCACACTGTGGCTTTAAGGCGTCAATACACTTAATCGTACCCTCAACTACACTCAACTCGTTTCCTCTTATTTATCCTTACCAAAGGATTTGAGATGTGCATCCTTTATTTCATATAAATAGGATGTGCTGCGTCCTAACAGGCTGCAGCACCAGGGAGGGCAAATACTGAGATTCTATGAAGCCAATTTGTTAAGGGGAAGGATGTCCTAAAGGAACTCTGCAGTCTTATGGACTCCACCCCCTACTCCAGCTTTCTGGACCCTACACCCTACTCCAGTGGTTGAAAACTACAACTCCCAGCAGTACCAGAGAGAGAACTGCGAGGACCCAAGGGTGGAGCTAGCAGGAATTCTGGGACATCTGGGGGATAAACAGGGCGCGATTGCATTTGCATCTCTCTCGCTCTCTCTTGCTCTGGACTACCTGACTTGGTGCTTTCAGTCAGCATAGCCATAAGGTATTCCAGTTACTTTGTATCCCACTCTCTTTCCCTGGGTTGTTTCCTTTTCCCTTCCCCTTTTGTAAATAAACCCTTTATTGACCCTTTTGTGTGTACCTGCAGTATAACTGAATTGTGAGCGTGTGGGTGAGGCCCCACAGGGAGGCGGCCCAGTCCACTCTGGGCTACCCTGTAACAGACTGACAAAGCCACATCATATGTCAGGCTGATGCCACTATCCAGTTGGCTGCTCTCAAAGCAAGCCATTTAAAGACAAATAAGCTTCCTTGTAAAAAAAGTTTTTCCATTATTATTAATTAAATATTGGTTTGTAACACTAGATAGGTCAGGTAGACAGTCTTTTAAATCAATACGGTATAAACTGCTTCATATTCACCTGTAGAACTCTAGTTTCTACCCATCACCATATAGCCACCCCATGCCCCTTCCCCTCTGGTGACCACAATTTATTCTTAGAGTCTAAAATGTGTTTTGTTTTATTTTCTTCATTTATTTGTTTTCACTATTTATGGCCACATACAAGTGAAATCATACAGTGTTTGCCTCTCCCCATCTGATTTAATTCATTAAGCACAATACCTTCTAGTTCCATCTATATTGCTGCAAATGGCATAATTTCATCTTTTTTATAGTTGAGTGGCACTCACTCCACTGTGTATATATGTCAATGGGTATTTTTTATAATGCCTGATAAAATATGAATACAAGAAACCCTAGGTTCTAAGCCAAACTCTGCCCTAGCAACCACCAAAAATGACTATGACGGATATTTTCAGACACCCAGCCCCTACCTGAACTCCACCAGTGAACTTACAATTTTCCAAGGAAACGTCACTGTAACAGTTCTTTCTCACCCTGAGCAAGATGTGTCTGATGCATACCCCCAGCCCTAGTCTTGGGAGGCAGTGGAACAAGTCTATCAGATCTTCAAATATTTGTGAGCAACCGCCAAGCCCTTCTTTCCCCTCCCCTCGGCCATTTTGCTGGGGACATATTCTGAAGCTCCTGGTTCTCCTGTCATCTTCTGATGGGCAACCATGGCAAAACTCCAAATTCTAAGAGTGTTCTACCAGTAGTAAATGCGTCACAGGACGCTGTTGCTCCACTCTGAGAGCTTGGCCTATAATTAGAAAACCACATGACACTTCACCTGACTTGGGGATGTTGGTTTTTCCTACTTGCATTACTGCTCAGTTGTTCCATACCTGGGGGGTGTATACTTTTTACTCAGTGTTTGTTTTTTTTTTAAGAACTATTTGTAGAGATCTGTTACACACTCTGTGTCAGAGAGAGATAAAGCACAACGGTCCCTGCCCTTACTGAGTTCCAGGTTCTGGAGAGAACCCAATTCAGACTAACCAGACACTACAGTCAGTGAGAAATACCAGGAGAGGTAAATAGATTTTTTTTGTCCATCTCTTCAACTCCCTGTACAAGTCTCACACTCTTGTTTTTCTGGACTCAGTTTTCCTTATTTCAAGCTCAAAATGAAAAAAGAAAAAAAGAATGTAAGTGTCCAAACAGTTCTTTGTGCAATCATAATTGAACTGGGCATTCTCTTTGGCTAGTCCACTTCTGGTGCCCTCTCTTCCTGTTAGGGCTCACATTTGCGTATGGAGCAGCATCACAAACTCTAGCAAGTCAGGAAACCTGTGTTTTAGTCCTTGAGACAAACTGCTTATGTGCTCATTATATATGATAGATTATATAACATACTGTGCTTTCATTTCTGCTTCTGTGAGCACACTGGTGGCCCCATGGGTCTATGAGGACAGTGAGGACCCAGAGACAGCAGATCCTTATTCTTCAGCAGCCATGACCCGGCAAAGGCCAAGCATGGTAAGTGCTCCAATGTTCGCTGAATGTATGCATGGATGGGTGTAAGAACTGCTATTCTAGGGCCCTCCCTGGTGGTGCAGCAGGTTGAAGCACAGCACTAAGAAGCTTAAGCTTCTTAAGTTCGATCCCCGCCTGCCCCGGAGGTGACCACATGGCGCAGCAGACCTCTCCTGACCCGCCCGCTGCTCCCCTCAGCAGTGTACTTCGTCGATCTGCCTGTTCTGCTCCCCACTCTGTCCCTGGTGAATCCTCTCACCCTCCGTATCTTTGGCCTGTACCCTAGTTCTGTATGAATAAATAATAAATCTTTAAAAAAAAAAACAAAAGAACTGCTATTCTAGAGCAACAGGAATCACAGAATCAGTGAACAACTATTTTTTAATGGCTTCTAAGTACACTGTAGAACCACCATGCAGAGGGGCCTCCCTGGTGCTGCAGAGTGTTGAAGCTCAGCACCGTGATGGTGTCTCCAGACACTGAAGTGAGAGTTCCATCCCTGGCCAGGGAGCTAACTTCATGGCTTGGCAGGCCTCTCTTGTCCTACCCGCTACTCCCCTCAGCACCCTCAGCAGTGTGTTTGAGTCAATCTGTCTGTTCTGCTCCTGACTCTCTCACCCTCCACACCTCTGGCCTGTACCCCAGCTCTTGTATGCATAAATAAATAAATCTTAAAAAAAAAAAAAGAATAACCATGCAGAAGTGAGTCCCCTTATCTCCTTCCTTACTTAAAAAGAAGGGCCTTTGTAAGTCAAAGATTGTGTTGACACATGAATAATAAATAATGTTCTCTAGATGGGCTCTAAGGAGTTGGCAATATTAACAAAAGACAAGTCCATTGGTCTTGAGTGTTTTATATCAGTGAACCTGAGAGACCCCAAACTCCAGCCCCCCTCTCCACCCCCGCCCCGACAACCTGGCACACAGGCCCTGACACCATGCTTCAAGTTCATGGAGGGGGGAATGAGACAGAGTGAATGGATGGAGCCAGGAACCCAGGGAGAGCTCCCTGCTCAGCAGCCTCAGAGTGGACTGGTGGGCACACAGCTTATGGGAAAACCAAAGAACCCCCACACCAGGCTCCATGTGGACGAATGGTTGTCTGTGACTAGGATTTTCTTTCTGGTAACAGGCTACACATTCTCATGCTTTCTAATATATCAGGCCTAGCTAAAGGGTTACAAAGATATCATCCAATTCAACAAATATTCATAAAATGTGAGGTCCTACACAAGTTTAAGAAACAAAAATGAACAGCAAACAGCCCCTTCCTTGAAGAACCCACCCAAATAACTCTCCTGCTTCTCGACCACATACCAACCCACAATGAACCCCACCCTCAAGACCCATACCCCAAGGTTCCACCCAGCCCTGAGCCCCTTGAATTATGAGTCCACGTGAACTCCTGTCACTTCTGCAATTTTGTTTCGCTTATATGTCTAGACTTCATGAAGGTTATGTCACCTCCCTGATTAGTCTGGGCCTCCTAAAGATAGAAACCATTTTGGGAACTTTCCAGAGAGAATCTACATCAGAGATTTGTATCACAATCTCTGCTCAGATCAAGCCCAAGCCTTCAACTCGATAATCTCCACCACCTGGCACAGAATCTGGCCCCACAGGTGCCCACAAACTTGTAGTAGCAAAGCCTAGAATCAACTATCAACAGGTTAACACAAAGATAATTTGAAAATTTAAAGGGTAAAAATGATCAAACAAAAATAAAAACAGGTTTGACTCATGCCTCTCCTCTTTCTCCCTGATAGGTGAAACAAAGTCACACCACCCTCTCTCACCACCTTCTGCCTGAGGCTACCAGGACTTCTTGTTAATCCTGACTTTGGCTCTCACAGGTATCACCCCACATCCAAGCCCAGTCTTTTCTCTTTCGTGGAGCACATTTCCTAAAGTCTCTGGAATGAATCAAGTCTAGTAAGTGCCAGTCTTCTGTAACCCTCACTGTTTACTCTTATACTACCTTCTCCTCTGCTTTGGGCTGTTTTCAAACAAGGTCTGGAGTCAAGAGCCCCAGCAGCCTAGGAAAACACCTTCCCCCTCTGTGGTTCTCAAATCCCCTATAGCCCTGAGGCTTGTCCAACCCAGTTCCCTCTCATGGAGGCTGGAGCAGTAAGCCTCCGTCTTCTCCTGGGGAACAAGAATGGTGGTTTCACTGGTCCAGGGCAGAGGAAACAGCCTCCCCTCCCTGATCATCCCTGCTCCCCACCTTTCCCACCTTCTGCAGCTTCCAAGCAACTATCACCAATGCCGTGCCAAGGACAGAGGCTGTGCCACCCTCTCTTCTGCAAGCCCATGGCACTCTCCTGCCAGATATTAACCAAGAAAGTGTCACTGAAATGTATAAGGAAATACAAACAAGAAAAAAAAAAGACTTGAGGGAGAAACCATCACATCCTGGCAGGTAGGAAGGCAGCTAGGAGGGGAGGGAACAAGCACAGCTGCCAAGTTACAATCACCTTTTTAAGCTCTTAAAGAAGGCTGCGTTTCTTTTGTTTGGCCAGTTTCACTTCCCAGATTCCTGTAAAGTGCATTACCAACCTGCTACCTCACAAGGCTGGGCGGCCTAGTTGTTCTCACTCCAAGGGGTCACGGGCTGGTATTAAAGTGCCAAGTGCCAAGTGCCAATTGCTGAGTCGGGGAGCCTCTGCCTAGGAACCTGCCACACGCTCTTCAGGCAACTTCCAGCAACACCAAGAGTCATCATGAGAGTTCTAATTGCTTCCTTCCTTCTGTTGCTGCCACTAATGCTGATGTCCGTGGTCTCTGGCAGCCCAAACTCAGGTAAAAATAATAATAGTAATAATAATCTTCTATAAAGGGAGAAGGGGGGAGAAAATGTGGCAAGACAGAAAATAAAATGTGGCCCAAAGTATGCATTAAAATGCAGCCCCTTTTAGCTACAGGGATTTGGAGCAAGTTGGCTTATCTGAGAGCCCATTACCTTTTACAAAAAGGAGAAAACTACATGTATCCAGAATGTTGTGAAGTTAAATGAGACAGTGTATGTGAAGCTATCTGAAACTAGAGCTGGAAAAAAATACTAGCTCAGCAAAGATGTGCTGCTTTGCCTTCTTTCCCAGACCCCTTCAGAAGAGTAAGGAATTTACCCAGGGTCAGTCTTGGTAGGGGTGGTGAGAGGGTGTTGAAGGTAAACAGACATTTGTAGACAATAAAGAAGTCCTTGCTTACATTCTCTGTAGTGCATCAGCCTCCACAATTTTTTTAAAGACTTATTTATTCATACAGAACTGGGGTACAAGCCAGAAGTGCAGGGGTGGTGAGAGGACTCACCAGAGACAGAGTGGGGAGCAGAACAGGCAGATCGACGAGGTACACTGCTGAGGGGAGCAGCGGGTGGGCCAGGAGAGGTCTGCGGCGCCATGTGGATCACCTCCAGGACCGGGATCAAACATGCACTGAAGCGGCTGTGGCTTGCTTGCAGTGCTGCGTCCTAACCCACTGCGCCATCAGGGAGGGCCCAGCCTCCACAATTTTTAATGTTATTCAATGGTAAAATAATAATTAAAAAATCCTATCACCAGATGGTGTCCATATTTGAAGCTGTAGCCATACCAATCCCTGTTTTAATAGCCTACCATTTGGGAACAAGCCTTGGGTTTAACAGGAGCCCCAAACTGGCTCCAGTTTTCACTGTGGGGGAAGTAGCCAAGTCCCGAGCAGAAGAGCCATGCAGGAGAGACTCGTCCCAATGGATGCATCTACTTGACAGAAACATCTCTCTCAAAGGGCTACTCTGAAGTGAAATAGCTTTGGTACATGCTTAGAACCAGCTTGGTCTTGAAATTAGAAGCTCATGCTCCTCTACCCCAGTTTCAAACTTCCCTTTCCTGGAAGCTCTCTGGAGGCTGCTAGGACCCCAGACCTAGGCCGCCATTCTGCAAGGGTCAGGTATCCACCTCACCACAGCAGACACGGGCTGGTGCTTTCAGCCTGGACTCAGCTCTAGTCACACCTGCCTCTTCTGTTGGTCGCTCACTGACAGTGGTCTCTATGCTCACCCTGAATAGACTGTTAGCTGTGCCCTGAGCAGCCTGTGCTTTCCACCAGCTCATTTTTGTTTATATCCAGCTCAAACTTACATCCTTCTCTCAGCCTCCCCTGACTCCTCCCATGTGTAGACTGGAGCTCTCCCTCCGTGAACACGCTTAGTCCTTATGAACTTGACTCTGTCTCTGCACTTTTCCTATTTCACCTTATGTTGCCCTTCTAGAAGTTAACTTCCTTGGTGGAATAATCAGCTACACAGTTCCCTTAATTCTCACACTTCCCTTAAGGGTTCTCAGCAAATATTTGCTAAGTGAAAGAAAAAATCTTCAAGTTTTATTGCCCTTTGAAGGCTCCATACCAGAATTTGATAACAGCTTTGTTGACATTTGGGGCTGGTGACTCTTTGTTGTAGAGCTTGTTTTATGCACTGTAAGTGTTTAACAGTATCACATGGCCTCAACTCACTAAATGCAACATCCATCCATCTCCAACATCCCTCAATCAAAATAGCCAAAAACATCTCCAGACATCGCTCACGGTACCCTGCAGGGAACCTCAGCTCTAAAGCAGAGGCTCTCAAGCCCGGCTCCACATCTAGACTCACCCAGACCTTTAGACCCAGTCTTGAAGTCAGGGACATAGATTCACAGCCTGCCTGGCCACCTATTTTGAGATCCTGGACAAGGTGTTTAACTATTTTAGCCCTAGTTTTACTATCTTAAGGAAAAAAAATATATCACTGAGCATACAGAATCATCATGAAGATCAGATAAAATATGCAGCTAGTACAAGTCCAATAAATGAACTGCACAAAATTTCTAAACTCCTAAAGCACAAGAACAACAAACTGGGGAAAGTTCACCGGGTGGTACTATTACAAACCGCTCAGGGATGGAGGCCGGACAGTCTCCGTTTCCCAGCAGGCACAGCTGTGTGACCCCTGCGAAGTGTGCCCCTCCAAAAAGTTCTCAAAATAAGATATGATCTTTTAAATTTTTAGCTTTTAACTTTCCAAACTTTCAAAAATGTAGTAAAAACTATCAATGTTCTGCTAGAGCCTTCATCCAGTTTTTTTTTTTTAAGAGTTATTTTATTTATGTATACAAGAACTGGGATGTAAGCCAGTGCTGCAGGAGATGAGATGAATCACCAGAGACAGAGTGTGAAGCGGAACAGGTGGATCAAACGAACTACCCTGCTGAGGGGAGCAGTGGGCGAGACAGGAAAAGTCTGCTACGCCCAGTGGGTCACCTTTGGGGCCAGAGATCAAATTCATGTTGCAGTAGCGAGTGATAACCTGATAGCACTGGCTTTAACCCCTGTTCCACCAGGGAAGCCCCACATCCAGTTGTTTTCAAAGAGCATCTTACATACCTACAACACAATTATCAACACCAGGTAATGAACATTAATACAATGTTATTAATTAATGTACAAATTTTTAAGTTTTGGTAATCATCCTATGCTACTTCTGGCGTAGAGTACTATCCAGAACCCTACACAGCATGAACAAAGCTGTCTTGTCTTCTCAGTCCCTCTTCATTCACGAGTAACTTTTTAGTCTTCCCTGTCTCTCACAACCTTGACACTTCTGAAAAGTACTGGTCAGCTATTGTGTAGAATGTCCCTCAATTTGGAGTGTGTCCAGAGTTTCCTCATTATTAAATCAGATTATGTATTTCTTGCATTAATACCACAGAGCTAACACATGCCTTCTCTGCACATGATACCATGATACCATGATACCAACAGTCCTCATTACTGGTGACGTTAACTTTGAACATTTGTTTAAGATGGTGACTGAAAAGTTAGTATTTTCCCATAGTAATAAATAGGTATGTAAGGAAAAATACTTTGAGATCCTTCCCTTTCATCATACTCTTGCCCATTAATTTTTGAAATACGTTGACGAATCCTATTTACAAGTATTACTATATTTACAAGTATTACTATGGTATTAGCCGAAAGGTAGTTTTCTGTTTCTGTCATTCCTTCTACATTTATTAACTGGAATTCTACTATATGAAAGCACTGTTCTTTCTCCCCAATTTATTTATTCAGTGAATTATGTATGTAGGTAAAGATTCATGGATACCTGTAATTATAATCCACCATTATTTTTAATTATGTTGCTCATCTCATCCCAAAATTGGTCATTGAAGGTTCATTCAACTTGGCTTCTGAGTCTTTTTGTCATATCATTTGTGTAGTACTTGCTGACACCATAAGATGTCCCAGGCTTACTTTTTGTTGTACTTTCCAGCCCTAGCCCTGGAATCCACCATATCTCTAAGAAACCCTAGCTCCTTTTATAGGAGAACAGTATGAAAACATGGGTCCTAAGTATTGCCCAATGTTACTAGGTTGCCCGTTGCTCCTAGGCCCTCTAGTGGACAGAGCTAGGAATTGACGGGAGACACACCAATTGACTATTGTTAGCTCCATTTTACAAATTAGGTAAATGAGA
>NW_004567142.1:1664510-1670991 GCF_000260355.1 Condylura cristata | reverse complement strand
AGTAAAGTATTAAGTAAATCATAGCAGGTGGGTGGTACGAACTATAGCAAACATCATAATGGGATCCATAAATATCTGAGGCTTGGGAAGCAAGCTGCTTAACTTTGCCACACCGTAAATCAGGGTCTCGAAAGGCTGCACCAAGAACAGACTAAGAATCTTGGCCCTGGGTTTTAGCTTTAGGTGTATCATCATTATCTTTGTGAACCTGGGCATTTCATTGTTCTTTCTGGGTCTCAGTTTCCTCATCTGGAAAAAAAAAATAAAGTTGGTGATTTAGTTCACTTAGTACAAGCCTTTCAAAAGCAGTTTGGTCATGGTATCAAGAAACAGAAAACTGCTTTTAACTTTTTAAAAAAGATTTATTTATTTATACATACAAGAGGCCCTCCTTGCTGGCGGTGGCACAACAGGTTAAAGCACAGCACTGCAAGCAAACCTAGCCCCTTCAGTGCGAGGTAGAGCCCCGGCCCCAGAGGTGACCCACATGGTGCGGCAGACCTCTCCTGACCGAACGGCAGTGTACTTCCTCAATCTGACCCTGCTTCCAACTCTGTCTCAGCAGTGTACTTCCTCAATCTGACCCTGCTTCCAACTCTGTCTCTGGTGAATCCTCTCACCGCCCGTGCACCTCTGGCCTGCACCCCAGTTCTTTAAAAGAAAATTATACATATAAGAGCAGGGATGTAGGCAGGTAGCGTGAGAGGGTGAGAGGATTCACCAGAACCACAGTGGGGGGCAGAACAGGCAGATCCACTGAAACACACTGCTGAGGGGAGCAGCAGGTGAGACAGGAGAGGTCTGCTGCACCATGTGGATCAGCTCTCTAGCAGGAGATTGAACTCTGCTGCAGACTTAAACCCTTGAGCCACCAGGGAGGCCCCTGGTCTTAACTTTTTTTTTTTTAAGATTTATTTATTTATTTGTACAGAACTGGGGTACAGGCCAGAGATGCGGAGGGTGAGAGGATTCACCAGAGACAGAGCGGGGAACAGAACAGGCAGATTGACAAGTACACTGCTGAGGGGAGCAGTGGGCGGGTCAGAAGAGGTCTGCCACGCCATGTGGATCTCCTCCCGGGCAGGCGGGGATCGAACTCATGCGGAAGTGGCGTTAGCTTCTTAGTGTTGTGCTTTAACCCGCTGCGCCACCAGGGAGGGCCCTGGTCTTAACTTTTAATCCAGTAATTCCACTTTGGGAAATCTTATCCAAGTGCTCCCCACTCTGTCTCTGGTGAACTCTCTCACCACCTCCCCACACACACATATCTCTGGCCTACACCCCAGCTCTTGTATGCATAAAGTAAAAGGGGAAAAAATTTTAATTGAGTAAAAAGACATTTGCTTACATATTATAGTTATCACTCTATAACAAGCATATGAAGAAAACACACCAAAATGTCAATGATTATTAAGAGTAAAGATTTTTTATTTGTACTTTTCATATTGTATCTCATATAATTATATTACATCAAGGAGGAGAAAAATCCCAATGAAAAGGATTCAATTAGTAATCTCCAAGATGTTTTCTAGCTCTAATATGTTGTGGCTTTTCTCTGAAATGAGAGTAGAGGTCAAGCGAGAGTAAAATATTAGAAAAGTATAGATGGCAGGGGTTATGCCTGTTTGTTATTTTAACAGGGCTTGAAAGAGCACATGAGAATATTTGGAAACTAGTACTTAGGGGAATGATGCAACACCCTCCATCTGTATGGCGAAAGAGCAGAGTCTGGAAAACAGAGGATCTGGATTGAATCACTGTTCTTAAGGGCCCACTTTAAACAACCTGCCCATAGAGTTATTGAGCAAACATTTACCAATGTTCCTACCATCTATCAGGAACTATGTAGTTAAATAACTATTAAACCATTGGTTAAGAATGCAATGAAAGAGAAAGGGTTTTTTTTGTTGTTGTTGTAGTTTGTTTGTTTTGTCTCCAGGGGCTGATATAATAAAATATCACACACTGGATAATTTAAACAACTGAAATTTATTTTTTCACAGTTCTGGAACCTGAAAGTAGTCAAGAGGTCAACGGTTTTGGTTTCTTTTGAGATCTCTCTCCGTGGCTTGTAGATTGCCACCTTCTTGCTTTAGATCATTACCATTCTTCTGTGCACATACATACCTGGTATCTCTTTGTATGTCCGAATCTCTTCTTTTTGCAAGGACTCCCATCAGAGTGTATTATGGCCCATCAAAATGGCCTCATTTTAACTTTACCACCTCTTTAAAAGCTCTATCTCTAAATGCAATAATTGTTAGGCACTGGAAATTAGGGCTTCAGCATGAATTTGAATGGATACGATTCAAAGGGACACAACAGTTTCAAGCAATAAACTCTAAGTTAACTTATAGTGCAATAAGAAAGGTGCATTCACACACAATTAGGAGCTATGTGAAAGCATAATTCATTCTGACAGGAAACACCAGGAATGATTATCAAAGAAAGCATTGTCTGGGCTCAGTTCTAGTTCCATACTCCCAATGATTGTCATAAATATATTTTATCATAAAATGGGAATAAGACAGGATCAAATAATAGTTGAATAGAGACCAAAATGTTCCAGAACAACAAACGTAAATATTTGAGGTCAGGTGCCTGGGGTTATGCATTCAAACTGCAAACTTGGAGTCAGGTTTATGGGTAGTTTGCTCCTAGCTCTCATTCTTTAAATCATGAGGATTTGAACTGGTGAATGGGAGGGTGGTGATAACAGCTAGCTTTTGTCCTTACTTCCACCCAGAACCCATTCTTTCTCCGCCTAGCTCCAGCTAAGCTTTTCTCCAGGCCAGATTTTAAAACTCAATGGCTTATTAATTTAAAATATTCCTATCTTGAAGTATCCTAAATTTCCGAGTGGAAACAAGAGAGAGAAATGGAATTGTATTAACCCAGATAGCTCAATGTCACGAAACCATTTCTTTGGGCTCCCCCCCTTTCTAGTGCCTGGAAGTGACCTGTTTCCCTCCGACAGGGGTCGCCAGAGGCCACAGGGGCCAAAGCCAGGCTTCTGGGAGAAGACTCCAGGAAGGAGGCCAGGAATGTGAATGCAAAGGTCAGTCACTCAGGATCAGCAACACTGAACTGTCACAACCCATCTCTCTCGCTAGCGTTCCAAAGACCAGTGCCTAGGAAACCGGAGCTGCCCTCACCTGTCCCCCTCCACCAGCCCATCACAGTAACACCAGCGCTTATTCCTTCCTGAGTCTTAGACAAGAAATGATCAACCAGGGAAAAGCTAGCTGAATTTCTGTCTGCCACCCATTCCTCCTCTTTGGGACCCAGACTGCCTTCCCAAAGCTTCCCAGAGTCTATTCTCAACCTTATTTTACCCACAGGTAAGACTGAAATCAAGAGCAGCAAAATGGCTTACACGAGGTAAAGCACCCACTAACAGACAACTAGGTCTTATCCCTTTAAAAAAAAATTATTTATTTATGCATACAAGAGGTGAGAGAGGGACAATGGGAGGATTCACCAGCGACAGAGTTGGGAGCAGAAAAGACAAACTGACTTAAGTACACTGCTGAGGAGAGCAGCTGGTGGGCCAGGAGAGGTCTGCTGCACCATGTGGGTCGCCTCCTTGGCAAGGGATGAAACTTGTGCTGCAGTGGCTGCAGATGGCTTAACAGTGCTGTATTTTAACCCTTTGCACTACCAAGGAGGTCCCTGCCTCTTTTTAACATCAGGTCTAGAGAAGCAGGGAATTAGAGGTATCATCAGAACCAGTACGTGTAATTCTATAATGTAGAATATGACATAGAATATTAATAATATAGTGAAAATGAATAAACACGTAACAATGTAAATGCCTCCTCCAAACCTTCCACCAAATTCTGGCCCATAAAGTCAGGCAAAACACCTCAGAAATCTGGGCACTTGTGTGACAGGATATGCCCACTGTTCTGTGCTTATCCTTTTCCTTATGCCATTGCAATATGGAAAAGGAGTTGTAAGGCAACTAAGCCCTGCCTACTACTTACCCTCAAGTATATCAATCCTCCCATCTAAGCAGCAACCCCATTATTTCAGATTTGTTCCTGAGAGTCCCTAAAAGGAAACTCATCACAGTCCCTGGACTGAAGCAATGTCCCTGTGATCATTTCAAGAGCAATGTGAAGAAAACCCGTAAGTTTCAAAAGAATGATCTTCCTTGAACTAAGGTAACTCTGTGGAATCAACTAGAATGAAGTAGGGTCAAAAACAGACGGGAGAGATGAAATGAAGAGCAGGATAAGAATATATCTCAGTGTCTTCTACTCAATGTCAACTCATGGGGAACTAGGAAGAGCAAAAATAGTAATAATAATAACAAGATTTTCCTTATACTAGAAAAGTTTAACCAAACACTTAGATTTTAGAATCGCATTGCTTATTAAAGTAGAGGGAGATGGAGTTGTTGAGGACCTAATCATTGATTTCTAAAGATGACATTATTGTCAGAGTCAAATAGAATTTGATTTCCTTCTAGTCCAACAGTTTTAAAATGTCATAGAAAAAATTAAATTAACAAATGTGAAACAAATTAATATGCTACTAAGAACAGAGTAAATCATACAAATATGTATGATATATATATATATATGAGTAAAACAAGGAAACGTAGGAAACATAGCACATGAATTGACAAAAGACAAAAAAAATTTATAAAAATTGGCAGACATTAATAAATGAAATGGGGTTTCTCAGATTAAGGAGAAGGGAAGAGAGAGAAAGGCTGAGAGGGTGGAAGGGATATTAAGGACAGTGGGGACAGAAGTGTGCACAGGAAATAAAACAGAATTATTTTCTTTGGATTCCTGACATATGGTTCAAGAAAGTCAGATCTAGAGAAGCAGGGAATTAGAAATGTTGTTAGAATGAGAAAACAAAATAGGTGGCCGAAAATTGTGAGACCATTCAGAAAAGAAAGAAGGGATAAGTCAGGTTCCTTATTATTGAGAACAGAGGTAAAATATAATTTTTTGGTACCTATCTGAATGTTATATATGTACATTTTAACCCAGTAATCTCACTTTAAAAGATCTCTAGTATAGTGATAATCAAAGATACCTGTACAAGATTATTAATTATAGCAATACTTGTACTGAGAAATAGATGGAAAATTAAAAATGTTCAACATTAACTAAACTTAATGTGGTGATCATTGTGCAATATGTACAAATACTGAATTATTATGTTGTACGATGAAAACAAATGTTTCATGTCAACCATTCCTTGATTACTATGGTTAATCAAAAACAAATCTGGCAATTCTGCAGTTGTCAAAAATAATAAGGTAAATCATTATGTACTTATTGGAGAGACTGCCACAATACATTAAGTGGAGAAAAGAGTTAGACATCACCTTCTTCACACTCTTCACAAAAATTGATTTTAGGTGAATTTAATATCTAAAATTTGAAAGACAAACTTGTAAGAGAACATAGAAAAATATAGTAATGATCTTGGGATAGTAAAGGGTTTCTTAAACAAGAATCAAAAGGTAAAAGCCATAAAGGAAAAGAGTAGAAAATCTGACTTCAGTGAAATTAAAGAATTCTGGCCATCTAAACAATAATACGACAATATAGAGAGAAAGAAATGACAGCAGCATCACATTTAACTAACAAAGAATTAACACATTCTGAATATTTAGAGAATTCCTATAAATCAATGTGAGGTAGGCAGGCAATGCCATAGGCAGAACCGAAATGACACTTTAGAAATCCCTCATACCAAAATCCAAGAATGTTCCATGCCCTTATATAAAGTGAAATAATATTTGCATATTACTTACACATTCTCTCTCATATAGTACTTTAAATCATCTCCAGATTACTTATATTACCTAATGCAATATAAATGCTATGTAATTAGTAGTTATTCTATATAACTTAGGGAATAATGATAAGGAAAAGGTATGTCCGTATTCTGTACAGATACACAATTGCAGGCCTATCTAGTAACATCTGGGGTTAGCTGAATCCTGGGATGTAGAGCAGGTGACTATGAAGGACCTATAGTACTCAAAAGGAAAGCACACTTACTCACCAAGAACACAAGAGTTTCCTAACATTGCTCACAACTATACCAAAGTGAAAACTGATTGCTAAATCAATTAGAGCGGGATACATTTGAATATTGTATATACAGAATAGTGCATATATTTTAGAATATACAGATATTATCTAGAATAATAGGTAGAATAGGTATCAGTGAGAATGAACATGTAACAATGTAAATAAATCTTACAACCGTAAGATTGAGTGAAAAAAATTCAACATATAAAAGAGTAACTATAGCATGATTTTAAAAACTCAAAAAGCAGATCAAATTATATACTAAATTATTTGAGAATATATATGTAGGTGGTAAACAAAAAATAAAGTAAATGCTTGCTATACAAGTCAGGAAAGGAGAGGGAAGGGAATGAACAGAAAAGGGGTTACTGGACATATATTTCTAGGTCTGAGTAGTAATTTCATGTATGTCTCTT
>NW_004567142.1:1659804-1663795 GCF_000260355.1 Condylura cristata | reverse complement strand
TGATTTGCTGTGCCACGTGGGTCAGCTCCCTGGCCAGGGATTGAACTCGTGCTGCAGTAGCTGTGGATAGCTTCATAGTACTGCGTCTTATGTACTCCCTTGTGCCACCAGGGAGTCCCTATTATAATCTTAAAATCTCTCCAAAAAATTACGTTTCAAAAGTGTGTTTGAACTAGTCTCTCCCCTTTGTTTTCACCATAGGCCACCAAAGTCAGCACAGGAAGCCAAACAAGCACTCCAGAGCCTGCCAGCAATTCCTCAAACAGTGTCAGCTAGCAAGCCTATCTCTGCCTCTATAGGAGCCGCGCTCTCAATTAACCACTCTGTTAAGGCAGTGAGCACATCTTGAAGATGCTCTTCCCTGTGTCTCAAGCTCCATCTCTCAGTCCCCACTCTCTAAATCATTCCATGTTCTCAAAAAGTATTTCCCCTAAGATCACTGTTCCTTCTAGTGCCTTCTCTATTGTCAGTCCTTTGCTCTCCCCTACCCAGGTATAAGTTTGATTATCTGACAGAAACCAGGAAGCCCAGGTTACCAAGCTGGTCCCACCTAACTACCAACCAGGCAAGTGGATAGCAGAGGTCAATAAACATCTTTAAGTTCATAAGTAAAGATCATTTCTTTCAAATGGGGTCTGGGAGCCCACATTCACTCCAGATGACTCATTTTGTTCTCTCCAAACATAGCTCAATCCAGATCCTACGTATATTTCTCATAGCCACCTTTCTCTCTCTCACTCCCCACCTACACTCACCACCTACACACAACTTTTAATTCTTTTACTTATTCAACAAACATTTCTGTAGTAAAAGATAAGTGGGATAAAGAAAGCAATTATAGCAATGACTCAGACAAGGTCTAATCAAAGATAGTAAGGTTTTTAAAACTGGTATAGAATACCTTAAGTATTTATGATTATTATTAATCATATTCATCATCATTAATGGTCACTGTATTCTGTGAGTTTCCAGTCAAGCACACATATGTAGGACCGTAGGTTCAGGACTAGAGAGATGGTGTGGACAATCCCAAATACCACTTTTACAGCTTCGAGCTGTAAAAATGGCAGGATGCCCTTTTTCAACGTGGGAGTGAAATGCCGAAAATGATAATAAAAGGAAATTAAACTGGCAACCATTTGAAGGAATGAATAGAGAAGAAAAAAATTATTACAACATATAGATCCTGCCTTCCCCTCTGACCCTTTTTGTAAAAATCATGGGAAAAGAAAAGGAACATTCCTCCTGAATTTGGTTTCTGGCATCCCAGATAAAAAGAGACCAATTCCAGATGCTTGCCTTTTGAGAAGAAACATTTTAACTGAGTGTGAGTGGGGTGGGGCCCTATTTATGACACAAGAGACCAAGCCCCTCCCCCCTGGTAAGAGAGTGCTGGGCTTACCACCTCCTCCTGTTCCTAAGCTCTGCTCCCACAGCAGGAGGCACTGAGGTATAGCACTTGGCCCAGGAGTTAGGGTCAGCAGTGGTCAGCCCACTTACCAACTGCTGTTTAAAAAAGAAGGCCAGGGATGTCAGAATGAAGGAGAGGAACCCAAAGGGAGATGCCACCATGAGGAGTCAATGAGAGACCTGTGACCACAGAGGCCAGTGGGAGGAGGGGTCGGAAGGATGAATCCTGGAAGATCATCTCCTGTGAGAGAAGTAACAACAGAGCAGCCAGATGCAGTGTCTAGCCCTCACAGGGAAGCATCCATTTCCCAGCCAGAGCCTGAGCCAGAAGAGACACCCACAGCTCCATCAGCATCTAAGACTCAGCAGGGACCTGATACCCAACAGGAGCCTGCTTCTCTGCAAAGACCCCTCACTCAGCAAGAGTCCCCTGCCCACCATGAAGCAGAATCCCAGCAGGAAGCACTAGCTCAAACAAAATCTGCTCGGCAGCAGAAACCTCCTGCCACACAGGAGCCTGCACCACAGCTATCACCTCCCATCCAAGGGGCACCCTTCGCTGAACAGGAAGCTGCCTCACAGGAACCTGAGCCAGGAAAGCAATCTAGAATTCAACAGGAGCCAGAATCTAGAGAATATATTGCCCACCCAAAAGCTGGTCCAGTAGAGCTACTGCCAAGTCAACCAGAAGCTGGATCGACACCTGCAGTCCAGCCTCCACCAGAACCCGAAAAGGAACCACCTGCCCAGACCATATCAAACACCCAAGAAAGGCCAGGACAATCAGACCCAACAGTCCAGCAAATAGCCCCAGCCCAGGGAGCCCCGGGCCAGCAGGAATCTTTGACTGAGAGGGACTTTCTATCAAAATGGCACGAACGATATACACCCCCACGGGACCCAGAGTGGAAGACATTTTTTGAGTGGGTCACAGATTCTGACTCCGAATTAGACAGGAGGTGTCCAGTAGAGACCCATTCACCAGTCATGAGGGATGACACAGAAGTCCCAGAAACGAAGCTGACAGAATCCAAGGGGCGATCTGGCGCTGAAGTACTGTCAGACTGTGCTAGAACATCAGCTCACAGGAAGAAAATAAGCTGGAAGAATCCCAGACACCACCGCCACACAGGTGAGTTTGAACCTGGAGTTGAACCTGAGAGGGTTAGTCATTCCCTCCATGAAGGACTAAGACCTTCAAACTATGGCAGGGTAGCCCAGGGGACCCCTGCAACAGTCCTGACTCCAAGGTCAACAGTCCCAATTTCTAGACGAGGAAGTGGAGACTCAGTGAAGTGAAGGATCTCACCCCAGGCCTGGCAAAGCCAGGACCCCAGCCCAAGGTCTGATTCTGAAACACGACAAACCCAGGGGTCTGGGGTTGACCTGGTTGCTGAGTCCTCACCTGCATACCAGAACTCAGGACAGTAACCCACGAGGCAGAGGTAGGGTGAGAAACAATAGGGTTTACTTACATAGGGGGTGGGAACAGGGAAAGCCCGGAACGAATTTACAGGCCAGGTAGCTTTTGCTGAGTAGAGACCCAGGTCCAAGCTGAAGCCACACGTTGCAGCCTGGCAGCTTCTGCACACCCTGCTCGGAGGCAGCAGTTTATGGCACCCGGATCTCTACTGCCAAAGCCACGGGGCACCCTCCCCACCAGCTTTTAACTCCCCAAAGCCCCAGCTTGGTTCCTTTTTCCCGCCAGCAGGCACTCAGGGTGTGGACTCTGGAAAGTTCCACCTTCCACCATGACTCTGCCTCAAGTGCCACCCGCCAGCCAGAAGGTTGCCTTAGGATTCTTCCCTGGCTAGGGGCTGCCTCCCTGCCGGGGACCTGGGTGCTGCCCTCCTGCCACTGTGTATCCCGAATCCGCTGGGCACAGCCCTGGCTGACACTCCCAGGCAGCGGCCACCCGACGCTGAAGGTGGCACTTACCCTGCTTGAGTTTCTATCCTGACAAGGCAGAAAGTAGAGGCCTTCGAAATCCTCAAGCTCAGGGGCTGGACCCTTGGGCGGGGATGGGATGTGGGCTCCAGCCCCAGGTGGTCGGGCCTGGTTCCCCTCCTCCTCTTCTGGTAGGTGCAAATAGCCTGCCATACAGATGGGGCGGGCGAGTTTCTCCTTGGGGTTGAGGGGTGACCTGTGGATGTAGCCTGAGAGAAAAGTTCGCGGCCCCCGATCCAGGGCGCAGGTAGGCTCGTGAGTCTCAAAGCTGGCAATGGCTGTGTGCGCCCGGAGGCGAGCCACCCTGTGAGGGGCTGGGCTGTCACTCTGAGAAGTGGATTATTAGTGTCTCAGTGCCAAGGCTGGGCCACTGCTGAGATGACGGAAGAAGAAGTTCCACTCTGCTTTAACCCACGCAGAGGCTTTGCTAAGCCGTAAGAAACCCGCGCAAAGAACGCCTTCGTCACATCTCCGGGCCCACGCGGCCCCGAGCACACGCCCTGGAGGCTGTGCGCATGTGCAAGCGAGCTTCTCCGTTTCGCGCCTTTTTCCGGGCCGTTCTCTCTCGACGACCCGCCAGCGACTTGGAGTTAGTGCGCCGGCGCCGAGCATTCTCCTCCCCACCCCCACCCCA
>NW_004567142.1:1634810-1659359 GCF_000260355.1 Condylura cristata | reverse complement strand
CTGGTCGCGGCTCCTTTAACGCGCGCGAGGGGGCGGGGCCGAGCCGGAGACCCTGGCGGTGGAGCCGGAGCCCGGTCGCCGGGGGGGCGGGGCCCAGAGCGGAGCGGGCGCGGGATTGGTTGCTGTGGAGCCAGTGGAGCCCGTCCGCCTGGCGACTGTAACCCACCGGGGCGCGGGCACCGCGGAGAACTGATGGAGTCAGCTCCGGAAACGTGGCCACCTGTGGCCGCCGAGGCCCCAGTCTCGAAGAGGGCGAAAAAGGGGCCCAAGAGACGTAGCCCTCGCCACTGGCGAAAAGGCAAGGCCAAAGGTGAGCGCGCTGGGGGCCGACAGCAGCTCGGAAGGAACCTTCAGCACCCTGGGGGGGCTGGGCGCTGAGTGCCGCGAGGAGCGGGGGCGCGGGGGGCTGGCCCATTGCGGCACCGCGGGGCGTGCGGGGTTGATCCATTGTGAGAAGGGGGTGATGTGAGGGCGGAATAGCCCCTCTAGGCAGCCGGAATACCCGACGCCGCTGCACCGACTCGGGAGCGGAGCCCCCGAGTTACCTGGACCGGGTTCCTGCTCCACTTCGTCGTCCTCGCAGTGTGACCGTGGGCAACGGCAAGTGTGTCCCACATGGGGAATGAGCCGAGTGCATTTGATTGTCGTCCAACATTTGAGAGGATAATGAAGAGTTGTAGAAGGTGTTTCTCATGTTGGCAGTTTAGGGGTGAGTCAGGGAAAGGTAGGAGGAAGGGGTGCCCTGCAGCGGGGGGTGGCAGCAGGGCCTGTACCACCCCGAAGAGTTTAGTCTTCCCTTTGCTTAGTCCATTCTGCCATTTATTGTCAGGCCACCTGCCTCAACCCAAGTACCTCGGGGCCTAACTTCCTGACCCCTCCCCCGCCCCCCACGCACTTCTTTTTTGAACAGGGAGCCCCAAGTTGGTTTTGGGCCACCACGTGTCCCTCAGGAAAAGATGAGTGCTGTTACCTAGGTTCCCTAGGGTGTGGGGTTATTTACAGATCTCAACAGGCTGGAGAAGGTCTGACGGCTGCTTAAGCCTTAAGCAAGGTCAGGCACTAAGTCCTTACTGGGGTTTTGACTTTGTCAGTCTAAGCAGGAGCTTAGATTGTGTAGGAAATAAACTGATATAGAGCCAGGGCCCAGAGACCCCAACTCAGTGTTCCCCCTTCCCTCTGCCAATGGCTCTGAAATTAACCAAAGATTAAACTGAACTTGGTTCAAACAAACTGGAGGGGCCCCCAGCTCAGGCTGGGGCCTGAAGGCATTCAAGACACAGCCTTGTGGCTGGAAAGTGCCCAGATGCAGTACCCATAACGCCATGGTTAAAACAAAGTCTTTGGAGCCCTGTCCCTCAGGCTAGGAGTTCTGGCGCACTGGGTGACAGACCCTGCTCCTGTGTCTCACCTTTCTGGGAATAATGATAGGGTACCTGACTGGGGCTACTGTGAGGCTTGAATGAGTGTAGTGTGTTTGCTGGCACACAGCAAGCCCTCAGGAGAGGTGCAGGTTATTATTACTGTTACTCGACTGGAGAGTGAGTGCCCAAAGAGTGGTGCTTTGTCTGCCTTGTTTATCCCACGTTTCCAGAGCCTGGTATGCCAGGCACGATGGCACTGTAATATTTATTAGGTTATTAAGTGAAGGAATGCACGAAGGATGCTGCCCTTGGGGCTGTTGTGGGGAGTCAGAATCCTCTTGGGTAAGGCTCCCGGCGCAGGGCCAAGCCAGTCCTACTGACAAACCTTGGGCCCACCCATTCACAGGCACACCCCCTCCCCCCCACTGGGGCTTTGTCTGTCATTTCCTGAGGCCCTGCCCTGGTGCCAGGCCCCATAGGGTGAATCAGACTCTGCCGCTGCCCCAAGGGCATCCAGGCTGACTGGAGCAGTCCCAGTCATCAGTTTGATCTTGGCAGTAACCGGATGATACTAGTGTCATTATGATCACCCCATTTCCCAAGTGACGACACTGAGGTTCTGAGGGAGCAAGGTCACTGGCTACTCCATACCTAGCCAGTGAGAGCAGAAATGGCCAGCCCAGCCTCCTGAGGCAGGGAATGTGTGAGCTCAAACTACTATGTGCCCAGCCTCGACTCTCAACCCAAAAGGCTCCAGTTTCGCAGATTACCCAACAGATGCTTCGTGAACACCTACGTGCACTGGGCCTGGGCTCTTCAGTGGTGAGGACGGACTGTGGTTGAGCTGAGCCATAAATCAAATAATTCCACGAATCAGATATGCTTATAAACTGCGATCAACACTAGAGGGAAAATCCTGAGAAAGAGGGCGACTTCTCAAGGAGGCGACATTGGGTCCAAGGATAAGCACGTGTGGACTGCTGAGCCAGGGAGTGGCGACCTTGAGGCCCAAGGAAGCAGCCCATGACAGGGCAGAGGCAGCTTAGAAAGTGGGGAAGAAGAGAGGAGACTGGAGGGGCAGGGGCCCTGGTGGGGGAGGGCACGTCCGGCCCTTGGGGCATTACTGTGAGAGCAAGGACAGAATGTGGAAGTGCTCGGAGTGGGGCGCCAGATTATGCACTAGAAGGATCCTCTGGCTGGGGTAGAAGGCAGCAAATTCAGAGTCCTGATAATGCTCCAGAAGAGGGAGCAGTGGATGTGGAGAGAAGAGCCAACACCACAGGTTTCTAGGGGTTACAGTGGACAGGACTGAATGATGGATTGATGGGGGTGGGAAGTAGCCAGGAGGGCGCCCTGGGTTCCAGATTGAGGTGAGAAAACTGCTTCACACACACCAATACAGGCATGTACATCCAAACACGCGTCTGCACTGCTCACAGGCCGAGAGCAGCACAGGAAGGTAACCTCCCAGGCTGGGAAACACACACAGGCCGGGACCCACGCACACAGCATGCCTTCAGACGTTCCAAGAAATATAAAAACAAAGACTGAGAAGAAATGTCGACACCCCCACCCACAAGCACAGAACAGGGCTCCCGGCATCGCTTACCTACGTTTGTGTGTGCAGCTATGAGAGCTCCAAGGACACGCAGCTGAGACATGAGAGGAGTGGACACAGATATACAAACAGACACAGTGGAGACCAGCAGCCCATCCTGGCTGTGTGACCTATGTGGTCATGTCACCTCTGTGTATGTTTTCTCATCTGCCAAAAGGGATGTTGCCGGTCCCTTTGGGGGAGGACAAAACGAGTTCTTTCCCATAAACCACACAAAGGAACAGTACCTGGCAGGCAGTCGCCGCCTGCGTTGGCCCCAGGCCTGTCCCCTTTGGGGGCCCGGGCCTCACCCTTCCTCCTTCCCACCCCGCCTTCCTTCCCCGTGGCCTTCCTCACCCCGCTCAGTCCCTAGGGGCCAAAGTCCAGGCCAAGTCCAGCTGACCATTGGCTCTTTGGGGCAAAGGGCTGGTACCCAGGCGGCAGGATCCCCAGACCCTACCTCTGCCCCAGCCCTCCCCTAGGGCCCCTGTGGGCCTGCCCCTGCCCCAGTGCCCTCTGCCTGGGATTCTTGGCAAGTTTCTGGCCCCATCAACATGCCTTCCTCCTGGCTCCATCCGGCATAGCCCCCCAGGGAGCTGCCTGGAGCAGGGCAAAGGACAGGCCCTGGACTCACAGCGGAGTGGCATTCAGCCTGTGCCCCACCGCTCTGCAAGTCAGTGGCTCTGCCTCTGGTGTCACCTTTACTGGGACCCCTGCCCCATGGACAGCGAGTAAGGAGAGCAGCTTCGGAACGTGGGAAACCACCACACTTCACGCAGTAAATAGCAAGCGTTGGACCTGTGCCAGGCACTGCCGGGACAAGGGTACAGTGCCGGGTAAAAGTGCCTGCCCTGGGGGGCCACAATCCAGTGAGGGCGCCAGAGCACACTGCACATTTGTGACAGTGTACTGCATGGTGGGGTAGCGGGTAGTGAGGGTCACAGAGAAAAGTGACTCTTAGTGAGGCCGAGAGAGAACCCCAAAGTGTGGCACCAGGGCACCGCTAACAGCACATTTCCCACCCTGGGGCAGGAAGGCCAAGTGCCCTTTCCAGGTGAGGAACCCAGCCCCCCTCAAGATCACTAGGAGTAGCTTGGACCCATTCTACTGCCACAGCCACTGAGCTTGTAAGCATCCATCTGTCCACCAGCCCGGGGGACGGGTGGTCCTCTCCCAAGTTCCCAGCCACCCGCCTCTCCCCCAGATTCACTCCTCCCAGTTTTCTGACTTTTACTGTTTGCTGAGCACCTACTCTACGATGAACCTACGCTGGGCCCTGGGGCAACTCCCCACCCCCTACAGCCAAAGAGGTGGCCAAGGCCTCAGGGCACATCTGCACTGGATCCATCCTTTAGTGCTTGAAGCTTTATATCCTTCTTCCCCAAGTCCCACCTCCATACCTGTAAACATCACAGCTCCCAGAAGCCTGAGTCTGCCCCTGGGGCAAAGCAAACACACACATGTGTAACTGCAAATGTGTAAAATTCTAGGAAGAAAAGGTATGAGAATAATGATGGTGGTCGTGTATCTCAGATGAGGCAGACAGTTAGGAAATGCCTCTTCAAGGTGCCAAAATAGCCAGCCAGACAAGGAACACATAGGACAGCAGGTTAAGGGGCTCTCTGAGCCTCAGTTTCCCCAGTGTGAGGTGGGGGTGGCAGTCGCAGCAGGATGGGTTGCACTCGGCAAGTGGCAGGTACAGGTCCCCAGGGTCAGAACACCACACACAGACCGTAGGAGCCGTGACTGAGGGTCTCGCTGAGCTTGGCACTGCCCGTACTTGGCTTTTGTCCTCCCAGGAGATATAAGCAAGGCTGGCTACCCTCGTTCTCCCCGCCAACAGCTGGGACGGACTGTGCCAGGGCAGCCCCGGGGACGGGAGCTGAGGTCACTAGGCCTTTGCTCTATGAATACACCCTGGGGAGAGAGGCAGGCTGGGTGGGTGGGAGGACAATTTGTTCAGAACTGGGAGCCTGGACTCCTGGGTCTAAGGTAGGAGGAGACTGCGGCCAGGTCTCCTGGGACTTGGCTGCCCAGTTGAGCTGGGAGGGGTCAGGGCACTGAACACTGGTGAGCTCTGTTTACAGCACGTGGCTTCCACTGTCCTTTCTGGGTGGGAGGCGGAGCCAATGACCACACTCTGGGTAGGCTGGCTCCACCCCTGGCCTGTGGCCCCAGGCTGTTACTGACACTAGCAGACCAGCCAGCAGACCCAGCCTAGAGCTCCGAAGAGGCCCTGGAGGGGTGAGTGCTTGGCTCTCTGAGACTGCCAAGGCCTTGGCGAACCCCAGGGCCTAGCAGGGAGAGGAGATACCTTCTGAGGGATTAGGACCCAGGCAAGGTGCCGCATAGACTTCAAGAAGGATAAGTCCATGGAACAGAGGGTGGCAGCCCCGCCAGGGTGGCCAGGCAGTTTGTCTAAGACTTGGGTGACAGGACAGGGGTCCTGAAGTGCAGGGAGTCAAGCATAGTCCAGGGCAAGTTTTTGAGGGTCCGAGCTAGAGGCCCAGCTTCCACATTCCTGGGAGGGAGACAAGTTTAGGTCAAGGCACTGGACCCAGAGATCTGGTTTGAATTTTGCTCTTCCACTTTTTTATTCTTAAACATTTATTTATTTATGCATATAAGAACTGGGGTACAGACCAGAGGTGCAGGGGGTGAGAGGATTCTCCAGAGACAGAGTGGGGAACAGAACAGGCAGATGACTAATATACACGGCTGAGGGGAGCAGCAGGTGAGACAGGAGAGGTCTGCTGCACCCTGTGGGTCACCTCTCTCTAGGGGATCAAACTCATGCTGCAGTGGCTGTGGACAGCTTCACAGCATTGCACTTTAACCCCTTGCACCACCAGGGAGGCCCCTTCTCTTCCGCTTTCAGTGCAACCTTCAGTTCCTTACTTAATGCCTCTGAGCAGTTTTCTCTCCTGAAAGATGGGAGTGCTACCAATAATAGGTAAAACCGGAACCCAGATTTCAGTCGGGTCGGCAGGTTAATGAGGACGACAGGAGCAGACACAGGATGCTCTTAGCGCAGGGCCTGGCACAGAGCAGCTCACAGCCAGAAGTGAGGATGAGTATACTGCATTCCAAGCAACAGGGCTGGCCCATGAAGTCGAAGTCAAGTGGACCAGCTGGGAGCCCAAGAAACACAGCTGAGGAGGAGTAAGAGGGATTTGGGGATCCTGCAGAGGACCAGAGGGGACCCGAGATCACAGGGAGTTCCAAAGCCAGACTGGAAGACAGGAGAGGGCAGGAGGGACTCCTCTGGTCCGTCTAGAATCACGAATGCCTGCGTACTAGAAGAGCACCCGGCTAGTATATTAGGGCTTGGAGGGCTGAGTCCTCCCAAATACTGGTTAAGGAGAAAGGCCTAGAAGTGATACTGGGGCGGGGAGCTGGGAAGGAAGTAGGCTGGGGGCCCGAACTCCTGGGTCTGAGAACAACTCAGGATGCAAACTTCTGGGAACCAGGGAGGAGACCTGAGCCCCGGGCAAGTAAATGGAGATAGATGTCTGAATTCTTGGGCCCCTGGAAGGAAGGAAGTGGGGTGGGGGTGAGGGGAGTAGAAAGAGCTGCTGCTAGTGCGTCAGATTCTGTGAGCTGAGGAGACCAGACTCTTAGGCTGAACAGAGGGGAGAAGGCCAGGAAGAGCAAGTTTCTGTACAAGTAGTAGAGCAAGGGTCTGAGGCTCACAGGTCTGATGGAGCTAAGGGGTCAAATACCTCCACCTTGAGGGTTACCGGATTTTTGGTCCTAAGGAAGGATGGGGATGGTGCCCGAGACTTCAACCCTGGCAACTAGGTGACATCTTGGCTCTGAGGGAGGAGGGCCCGGGGGCCTGGGTTCCCAGACCCCTTTTGAGCAAGGGGTGATGCAGTCCTGCCTGACAGGCCTCCCTACTGCCCACAGCCTCCTTGCTCATTCAAAGCATGGATCTGCACACCATGACACAGTCGCTGGTGACTCTGGCGGAGGACAACATGGCCTTCTTCTCAAGCCAGGGCCCTGGGGAGACAGCTCGGCGGCTGGCGGGTGTCTTTGCGGGTATCCGGGAACAGGCGCTGGGCCTAGAGCCCACCCTGGCCCACCTGCTGGGAGTGGCCCACCGCTTCGACCTGGACACAGAGACGCCCGCAAACGGCTACCGCAGCCTGGTGCACACGGCCCGCTGCTGCCTGGCGCACCTGCTGCACAAATCCCGCTATGTGGCCGCCAACCGCCGCAGCATCTTCTTCCGCACCAGCCACAACCTGGCCGAACTTGAGGCCTACCTGGCTGCCCTCACCCAGCTCCGTGCTCTGGCCTATTACGCCCAGGGCCTTCTGATCACCAACCAGCACGGGGGGCTCTTCTTTGAGGGTGACGACAGGCTCATCGCCGACTTCCTGCGCGAGTATGTCACGCTGCACAAGGGCTGCTTCTACGGCCGCTGCCTGGGCTTCCAGGTGAGTCCCTGCCCGCCTCTCCAGGGCCCGGGAAAGGCGGCTTCTAAACCGGCCCACTTGCGGCTGGAATAGCCTCGTGCTCAGTGCCGCTCGCTACGCCAAACAGTGGAGGCCAAAAGGGGCACGGTGGAGCTCAGCCAGAGCTGCTCCTGAGGTCTCAAAGTTGGGGTCCCGTAGGCCAGCTTCACAACGAAGGCAAATATCTGGAATTTGGCATAGTTTTTTTTTAATACCAGGATCTCCCACGATTCCCTACTGTCCTACACTCAGATTACTCCACTCCTTTACATGAATGACCTGGCTAATCCCTGAGGTCATCTGAAATGAGACACCCCCAAAAAGGTACTCAGTATATATTCAGAGCACACCACACTTAATCATCCTCACCGACACCAGGGAGGGAAGGAGGGCGGTGCCAGCCCCACTTGAAAGAGGTTCCTTCCTCAAAGGGAGGCGGCCTACAGCTGCCGGCATGGCCTCCAGGCCAGACTCTGTGACTCACCTAAGGAGCTGCAGGATTTTCAGGCTGGGGGCAGACAGTGAGGAAGACCCGCTGGCCGGACCCCCAGTGCAGGCCCTCTCCGACCCTCTATCCCCACACCTCCTCATGGAGACACTCCTGTCAGCACTGAGAGGAAGGCGGTGTGGAGGCCCCCATCAGACTCCTAGGAAAACGAGTATGGAGACCCAGAAAGGAGGGGGCGGGCAACAGGGTATCATGGTCAGACCAGAGGTCCAACTTTCCCCAGTGTGGGGTTCAGTCCCTAGCTGCCCAGTCCCCAGCAGCATCAGGGAACCCCAGCGCGAGTATCTGTAACCCTTCAGACTTTCTGTGGGCCTCCTCCATCCCAGGGAGAGTTGAGCTTAGTGGTCTTTCAGCGCTCCCGTTCCACCCCACCTTTCCACACTTTCCTACGGGCCAGCCTGTGCTCACCAAGCCAGCCTGTGTGTTCCTGGGAACTTCCCCTCTCCTGAACTGAACCCGCAAACACTGATCCACTCAGCTGGGCCAGCCGGATCCTCCATATCCTGGCCGTGACCTTGGAGTCACAGGAGAGATTCCAGAACCTCCTGAGCCAGCCTTCCAGCCACAGTGGCCAAGCACCCTGTGCTCTCTGGCCTACTGGGTCCCCAGCCAGGGGCAGGGCCGTGGTGCGCTGCAGGAGAGCCGCCCCTGTGAATGTCAGCCCCAGTGCAGAGTCCTTCCGTGTGGGTCTCCCACACGGTGCTCCGCACGCAGCATTTATTGGTGCTGACTTGCCTGTGGCTCTCTATCTCCCATCTCATCCCTCTGCGTTTCTTAGGCATCTGCTTCTGCTCTGACACTGTCTCCCCGTTCCTCTGTGGTTGCTTTCTGCCCTATCTCTGGGCCTCAGACACTTCCTGTTTGCTCTTTACACCTCAAGATCTTTCTCCCCATCTGTCCGGGGCCTGTTCCTCTTTCTGCTGCTCCCGCTCTCTTCCTCACCTCACCTGTCTGCCTGCACGACTCTCAGGAAATCCCTGCATCATCTTAGTCCCAGCTCACCACCTCCACATCGGAAATAACCCCAAACTTCTCAGGTCCTGTGTGACCCCATTGCTTCTCTGAGCTCGCCCTGACCCTCTCCCCAGGCTCACAGAGCCTCCCTTGTACTATGCGCACAGCCTGGGCCACCTCAAAGCCCTGGTCATGTACGTGGGGCCCTGGGGGAGCTGCCCTCCTCGCTCAGTCATGCTCCAGAGGCCCAAGAAGCCTGGTCCTCGTCACCATTCGAGTCGCCTCCACCTGCTGTCTCAAGCATCAGCCATCCCTTGTTGTGACCCTACAGAGGTCTTTATTTGGTGTCTTCCCTTCCACAGCAGCAGCTCCAGGAAGGCGCCCAGAGCAGTGCCTGCCACAGGTGCTCGCTGACCGCCCTCCAGCCCGCCCCTCGCTCCTGCCCGCCCTGCCCTGCCCAGGGCGGTGGGTGACGCAGCGGCCTCTCTCCGCAGTTCACCCCCGCCATCCGGCCATTCCTGCAGACCATCTCCATCGGGCTGGTGTCCTTTGGGGAGCACTACAGACGCAACGAGATGGGCATCAGTGAGTCCCAGCTGGGGCCCTCCTACACCTCAGCTCCCTCTAGCCCCCCAACCCTGCCCCACCAGCCTGACCAGCTGGGCTCCCTAACACTCCTTCTGACCGCCAGGTGTCACCGCCAGCTCCCTTTTCACCAGCGGCCGCTTTGCCATAGACCCGGAGCTCCGTGGGGCCGAGTTTGAGCGGATCACACAGAACCTCGACGTGCACTTCTGGAAAGCCTTCTGGAACATCACGGAGATTGAAGTGCTGTCGGTGAGTGTGAAGCCCGATGAGGACCCCAAGTAATTACCAGAGGGGGGACACTGAGGCCCAGAAACCATCCGAGGCCACACACATCCCTGCCGGGCTGCAAGCCCAGGGAAAGCTCAATAGAGGAAGGACGGCTCAGAGGAAGGTGGGGAGTCCTCTGCAAGCAGCCCCTCCCTGGCACCCCTTCTGTTCCCTCTCACCAGTCGCTAGCAAACATGGCATCAGCCACCGTGAGGGTAAGCCGCCTGCTCAGCCTGCCCCCAGAGGCCTTTGAAATGCCGCTGACCTCTGACCCCAAGCTCACAGTCACCATCTCGCCGCCTCTGGCCCACACGGGCCCAGGGCCAGTCTTCGTCAGACTCATTTCCTACGACCTGCGTGAAGGACAGGTAGGGCCTGGCCTCAACCATGAACAAAACCAGGGAGCGGGCAGCCCCACCCCAGAGCCCCCCTCACTCTGCTACCATCTTCCCTGCCCGCCGCACTCACTCCTCACCCCTGCCCCGCTCCTGCCCTGAGCACCCCTTGGTGGTGGGAGGTGGGTTCCCAGGCAGGCCATCCCAGCTTCCCCCACCTCTCCTTCCTCACCCCCAGGACAGTGAGGTGCTCAACAGTATGGTGAAGTCTGAGGGTCCTCGGGGCCTGGAGCTGCGGCCACGCCCCCAGCAGGTGCCCCGTTCTCCATCCCTGGTGATCCACATCCACGGTGGTGGCTTCGTGGCCCAGACCTCCAGATCCCACGAGCCCTACCTCAAGAGCTGGGCCCAGGAGCTGGGTGCCCCCATCCTCTCCATCGACTACTCCCTGGCCCCCGAGGCGCCCTTCCCCCGAGCGCTGGAGGAGTGCTTCTTTGCCTACTGCTGGGCCATCAAGCACTGCGCCCTCCTGGGTGAGCCCAGCCCCTCACACTCGTCCTGCCCACCACCTCCACTCCCTCTCTGCCTCCACACTTCCCCCTCTCCCCACTGCTCAGCGCTTAGCCCCTCCCACCCGTGCCCCCACTTCCAGCCCAGAAAGTCCTGTTTCTCCACCCCTGCTGACCTGCACTGGCAGCCCCCCGCTCTACCTGCTCTGGCCCTTTCTTCCAGCTCCTGTAACCTCCCACTTCTCACATGTGGGGAGGCGCTGAGCCCAGTGGGGCCCTGGGACGCAGGGCTGTGGCCAGTCCTGTCTGTGCTGTCAGCCTGAACTCTTGACTTTCCTCGGCGTCCCTCCCCCCAGACATGCCCTGTCCTTTCCCACTGTCCCCTTGCTTCTGGCCTCCAGCCTCCCCAGCTTCCTGATCTCCGGGCTTCTCTGTGCCCTGCAAATCCTCCCGCCACTGTCCTTCAGAGGGGTCTAAATCCCTCAGTTACCCTGTCTCTAAAATTGGAGCTGGCGAGACCCCCTTCCCCCACCCGAGAGGCTAGCACTCCCGGCCCCGGGTTCAAGTTCTTTCCTGCCCCACATGACCATGCCCCCCTCCAAACCAGGCTCAACCGGCGAGCGGATATGCCTCGCGGGGGACAGTGCGGGCGGGAACCTTTGCTTCACGGTGTCCCTTCGGGCAGCAGCCTACGGGGTGCGCGTGCCAGACGGCATCATGGCAGCCTACCCGGCCACAATGCTGATGTCCACGGCCTCGCCCTCCCGCCTGCTGAGCCTCATAGACCCCCTGCTGCCCCTCAGCGTGCTCTCCCGCTGTGTCAGCGCCTATGCTGGTAAGGCCCACATCCTGGAGCTGGGAGGTGCGGGGGCCTGGGCCCTGCAGGACCAGGGGCGGAGGGAGGACTGGGCCTCCTTCCTACTGAAGCCATCCGCTGTGCTTGGACTCCTTGTGGCACAGATGCCTGACATTCCGGTGGGACCCCCACATGCACTCTGCAGGTGGGGAGACAGAGGACCAACCTGACTCGGAGGAGAAGGCTCTAGGCATGATGGGGCTGGTGCGACGTGACACAGCGCTGCTCCTGCGAGACCTCCGTATGGGCGCCTCCTCCTGGCTCAACTCCTTCCTGGACCTGAGTGGGCAGAAGTCCCACAAGGACCCAGTGCCCGTGACAGGTGAGATACCCTCCCCTCATGCACCCATCAGGGTGGCTGGAGGACAGCCTGGCATACCAGAAGTCCTGGGGGCCCTCAGGGAGCAGAGGTCCCTTTCCTGGCCCTGTCTTCTACTCATACTGCTCGGACATAAAGCCTAGCTCTTCCACACGGTCTACACGCTGAAAATCCTAGGACTTTTGCTCCCTCGGGTCATCTCAGAGGTCTAGCAACTATAGGACTTAACTTTCCAAACAGCCCATCGCTGACAGGTACTCTGGGAAGGGACTCAGAACTCTCTCCACACACATGTCCTGAATATCAGCCCACAGAACGCCAAATCTGGATGCTCAGGTGGGGATCCAGCCCTCTGAGCTTCTCTCCTGACTTATAACAGAAGCACAGGGGTTAATACGCACCCCCAAGGGCTGGCGGAGGGGCCTGGGGTAGGAGATCAGCCGACTGGACAGGCTGCAGAAATGGAAGATTCCAGCTCTGGGTGGGCGGCAGACCCTCGGGCA
The DNA here is from genome assembly GCF_000260355.1 of Condylura cristata. NCBI lineage: Eukaryota > Metazoa > Chordata > Mammalia > Eulipotyphla > Talpidae > Condylura > Condylura cristata. The sequence goes on along the minus strand of NW_004567142.1, from coordinate 1,647,099 downwards.
GCTAAAAGTCACTTCAAACCAGGGAGCCCGCTTCCATTTTTCTACATTTTAAAGGATGCACAGCTACCTCAACTTACTTTCTATCTCTAGCACAAATCAACAGAAGTTTCTGAGTAACAGGAAGTATGTGTGCAAAAGTAGATATGACATTCCTCTTTTTCTGATAAATATTCCAGTTGAATGTGTTTAAGTTTTTAAATGTTAGGCTGGTCCAGGGGATGCAAACTAATACAAAGACCATAAAGGGGATTTGAACTTCAGGCTTGTGGACCACTGGGCACTGGGTCTTCCTTGTAGGAGAAAGGGACAAGCGCAGCCCTGCAGGCACGCGTGCCAGTCTACCCCTCACCGTACCAGTGCTCGCTCACCCTAGGGGTAGGTAGGCAGTAGGCCTGTGACCTGAGAAGTGGGCACAGTCCCAGCCCCTGCCCCTGGCACACAGCAGGTGCTCAGTCTGCCCCGGAGGCGGCCCCGTGACTCGACTCCAGTTCTCTTCACTGCGCTTCTGCAGCTCTTTCCCTGTGGGCATGCATTTTGCCCTCCTGGATGTCTAAAGATAAGTGAAATGACTGGAAGAGATGGGGTGAATGGCAAGCAGAGCCCAGGGGGCACCCCAGGGGTCAGGAGAGCATCTCTGGCATCTTTTGGCAGTTGTTTGCCTGGTTACTATAAGGAAAGGGACAAAAATGAAAACCGTGATGGATATTTGAGACCAGTGTGGCTATGGGTATGGGATCACTGGGAGTCGTAGTCCCCCAAGACTTCATCTCTCTGCGATCAGAGCCTCCTTGTAAGCCGTGTAGGTGCTGACACCTCCACTTCGATCCATTCACACCCTTTGTCAAGTGTCCGTAAAAAGGTGTCGGGCCAGGGAGGCGGCTGGAAGCGGGCAGCAGGCGAGGGAATAAAGCACTAATGCTGATCTGTTCTGACCTCCCCAGGGGCAGCAGTGCCTCATCCCACTGAGTCCGCTCTGCCTCCTGTGAGATAAGGAATATTTTTAGCCCCTTTGTACAGAGGAGGCAACTGAGGCTCCCAGGGGTAAAATGATTGGCACTCAGCCTTCCCGGTCGCCACACCCCCCTCCTTGGGACGCTGCGCCACCGCCAGGACCCCGTAGGTGCATTGCTCATGCGTGATTACAGGTCCACACAGCCCCTAGAAACTGCAGCCCGGGGCTCCTAACCACCCCCCAGGCGGGAACTCGCAGGCCCTGCAGCAACCCCCCTTTAGAGACCCCTGTCCAGCCCACGACCTTCCCTGCCAGCCACCACGCGCCACAGCGGAGCCAGGCCGGCTGCGGCTCCAGCGGACCCTCTGACCCCGCTCCCCTCCAGAGCCCATGCGCCGCAGCGTGTCTGAAGCAGCGCTGGCCCAGCCCGAGGGACCCTTGGGCACCGACTCCCTCAAGAACCTGACCCTGCATGACCTGAGCATGAGGAGCTCCGAAACATCCAGCACCACGGAGCTGTCGCTGTCCGCCGAGAACCTCGGCCCCTGCAAGTCCTCTGACGTCAACTTTTTACTTGGGTCTGAGGATACACCGGAGGATAGCCAGGACCAAGACGAGCCGCAGCCGACGGACCTAAGCCGCCAAAGAGTGAACGCAGCCTTCCCGGAGGGCTTCCATCCCCGGCGCTCGAGTCACGCTGCTGCACGGGTGCCCATCTACTGCTCGCCCATCGTCAAGAACCCCTTCATGTCGCCGCTGCTGGCGCCAGACAGCATGCTGCTGAGTCTGCCCCCCGTGCACATCGTGGTGAGCGCGGGGTGGATGGGTCGCCCCTCTGGACGCGGTCTGGTGGGGTGCAGGTGCACCAGGGTAGAGAGCTCCCCGGGTACGGGGAAAGCAGGCCCCGGGCCTCCGGGGTAGGAGGTGTGTGCCACCAGGGAGGGGGGCCTGGCAACAGGAAGGTAGAAGGGAAGGGGCTCAGCGCGGCCATTTTTCCTGGCAGTTCTGTGGCGCGCCACAGGGCCCGGAGGCCAGGGGAGGGAAGAGCTGTGTGGGCATGGTAACTCCGGGTGATGGGCGCCCAGTTCAACTGCTCCCCCGGCTCCCAGCTCTGCCCCCCCCCCCTGCACCATCTCACTGCCTGTGCCGATCACACTGCCAGGCCTGCGCGCTGGACCCCATGCTGGACGACTCCGTCATGTTCGCGCGGCGACTGCGCGGACTGAACCGGCCGGTGACGCTGCGCGTGGTGGAGGACTTGCCGCACGGCTTCCTGAGCCTGGCCTCCCTGTGCCGGGAGACGCGGCAGGCCTCTGCGCTGTGCGTGGAGCGCATCCGCCTCATCCTCACTTCTCCCCGCCCCAGCGCCCCCACCCGCCCCAGCGCCCCTGAGCGGGTGCCCACACTGCTGGCCTAAGGGGCTGCGCACTAAAGGCCTCTTGTTCCCATCCGCACCGGCCTCGGTCTCCTCCGTGATGAACGCGCCCAGAGTGGGAGGCAGGGGGGTCGGGAGGGGGTTTCCCCCCTGGGGGTTCCTGGCTGCTGGGAGCAGACTGTGCCTTAAGTCAGGTTTTCAGCCTTGGGGATGGAACCGAGTCCCAAAAGCTGAGCCCTGGCCTGGGGATGGAGGCGCACACGAAACCGGTGTCGGAGCCCCGTGGACCTGCGCCCCACCGCTGCCTTGTATGCTGCTTCCGCCGCCGCGCTGCGGGCCTGGCCCTACCGTGCAGGGGCCATTGACTTTGTTTGTAAATAAAAGTATTTAACTAGTTTCCCCTCTCAAATAGGCTGGGGGTTCCCCCACCAGGGGGCAGCACTGGACTCAGGTGCTGGAAACTAAGAAACCTGGAACTGGAGAGTAGATGGGGGGAGGGTACAATTTCTGGGTCCTAAAGATCTTGGGGGGCCTGATTCGGGGATGCAGAGGAACTAGACTTCCCCGTTAACAGCCCTGCCTGTCCCTCACACTTAATCCAGGCTGAGCTGCAGGAGACTCACGCTCTCCGCACTCCCCTTTACAAGCCCAGCTCCATACCCACAAGGAAAAGAAAACCCATCTGTTGGGTCCCAGAGTTCCTGGTGACCCACATGTCCTAGAGAACTGGTGCTAAACCAACAAAACCAGAAACAACACTCAAAAAAAACACTGGAAAGTCACAGCTAGCTGGCTATGACAGCCACTTGGTCCCTTGACCATGACAGGCTTCGCCTTCAGTTCCTGGGTTTGGACGGGAGTTGGTGTCTATCCAGGACCAGCAGTCAAGGGGGCACCTATCCTGGACTCAGAGTGGGTAGGGGGAGAGACACGGGCGGTCATGGCCCCCATCTTGATGGGGAGATTTCACAGGCGAGGTGACCTGAGTTTGACATAGTGGGATGAGCACAAGTTTGCTGGGCAGAAGAAATATGCAAAGGTAGGCATGTGGCCAAGGCCTCTGCCTGGCATGAAGTTCAGGTGCAAAGTGGGGTGAGGGAGGCACAGGATCCGCTCAGGCACTGTAAGAGCCTGCCAGGATGCTCTCGGGGATGGGCTGTAGAGGGCAAGACTGGCACCCAGGAACTAAAGGCTAGAGACAGGGAAAACATGGTACAGAGACCATGCGGCAGGGAGCAAAAGGGCGGGGCAGGGCCCAGAGCTGTGACTCGGGATGAACAGAACTGACTGAACTTACAGCCAAGGTCAGAGGAGAGCAAGGGAGCCAAACAGATGTTTGGGTGCGGCCAGGGGAGCAGGGAGAGGCTGTCTCTTCACTAGAAGGAGTCTAGGGTGTGGGGTGCCATTTTGCACTCAGATCAACAAGTCTTTGTAAGACAATGGGTAGGGGCCGAATCTAGGAAGCTGCGGGCATCAGACAGCAGACTGGGTGCTCACTTCTGCCTGCTAGTGAAGGGCTAGCGCCTTCCCAGGAAGAGTGGGCATGTGGTACAAGCAGATGGCCAGGACAGAGTCCTGATGACAGTGGTCCCCAGAGAGGGACGTGGGCAGTAAATCCTGGGATTCTAAGGAGCAGCTGGAGAAGCTAATAAGAGAAGCCTATGTAAAACAGGGAATTTCAGACAGAGCGAGTCATCTGTGGCAAAAGAGGACTGAAATGTTAACCTCAGGCCTCAGCCATGAGATGTGCCCTGGGTGGCCTTGCCCAGAGCTGTTGCAGGACCACGGGAGGGTTGAGGAGGGAGTGGAAGACGGGGGGTTATGCCAAGTGGGTACCACAAGTTTTCAGCAATAGGAGGAGTGAGAAATAATTAAGGAAGCTTGATGGTGTCTGTTTCAAGATGATGGAACATTTTTTAATACTACCAGAAAAGGAAAAGTAAAGAGGAAAGTTTTTTGAAGGAGGGGAGAAGGGATCCTCACCCCACAAACCCCCCATTCACCCAAGTGACTTCTGAGTCAGGGCCTGTGACGGGTGGGGAGCCATAGCTCAGAACTCTCCCTGAAGGTCCAGACCCCGAGTCACAGCTCCCTCCGGTTCATGGAAGCCCCTGCTCATCTCCGCCAAAACAGTCCTCACCGGACAACCTGCTCCCCCTCCTGTCACCATCCCGGGGATGCCTCTATCACCCTCCAGTCGCTCAGGCCAGAACTCTGGTTCTGAGCAACCTTGTCCCACAGTCTGTTAAGCCCCATTTCCTGTCCTTTCTGCCTTCTCAATCTCTGCTTGTCCTCTTGACTTCTGGTCTAATACAAGCCCCACCTTCTCCTGACTGGGTCCCTACCCAAGTCACCTACTGGAGTTCTAGTTCCAGTCTCATGCTTTCATTTCTGGCTACAGCTCTGACCCAGTTCTCTGCTCCAAAGCCGTCCATGGCTCCCAGCTACCCACCCACCCAGAGCCAGGTCCAAGCTCCTCATTCTGACCTCTGCCCACCCCTTCATCCTCTTCCAGCCTGACAGTTCCCTGTTTTCATACTGAACAACCCCTGCTTTCCTCCTCCTCTGCCCAGCTCCTCCAAGGTCCATCTCTAACGGCCTCAAGAGTCCCTTTCCTGACCACACCAAACCCAAAAGACTCTCTTGGACTCCCTGGCTTCTGCACATCCCTGCCCATCAATGTGTGGAGTTGACCTCCTGCCTGACCCGGCACTCTGAGGGCAGCGCTCAGGCCTGACTAGGTGTGGTCACCAGCATCACCAGCACAACACACCGTCGCCCGGCGGGGTGCACCAGAAGCTTCAGGAAATGTTTAAGTAGTGGGAGGGTGAGTGTGTTCGTGAGCGAGTATGAGTGAGTGGCTAGACGAGGAAATCAGTGAGTGAGGTAACTAATGAGCGCAGGAAGGACTGAACGGATGGGTGAGCTGGACAGGTAGGGCCTGACAAGAATCAGGTTTAGGGTGGCAGGAATGGTATGGATGATCTGTGCCTCCCCGACTCAGCTGCTCCAGCAAAGCAAAATGCGCAACCTCCCCCGACCCCCCTGCCTTCAGCCCCACCAAGGCTCGCTGTTTCCAGTTCGAGCTACTTCCACAGTCCCAGGACTGGGCATGCTAGAAAAGACTTACCTGCCGGACCCGCAGAACCTGTTTCCTCACTAGCCCGCTGCAGCTTCCGCGAAGCTATTGGTAGACGGGCAGGACCGCCAGGGATTGGCGTCTTCCAGAGCCTATCGCCGCCCGATTTAGGCTGTGGGCCCCGCCTACTAGGGGACGCGCCCTCGAGTGGCGCCGGGTGGTTGAAAGAGGAGCGCCTATTGGCTGGAAGATAGTGACTGACGTCAAGGGCAGCTTATCACAGGCAGACTCTGGACTCCCGCATCAGACCCGCCTCTGTGTAGAAGACCTGAGGTCGCTGAGGGCGTGGTCGGCTGCAGAAGGGCTTAGAACGGGGTCCCGGGCAGAGGGTACCTGGGCTCTCCGATGTGCGGGACCCAGATCTGAGGGAACTGGGGACGGCGGGTGTAGGAGGGAGGGACAGGGAGTCGAGGCTTCTGCTTCTGAAGGAGGAGGCTGAGCTCCCGGGCTCCGGGATCTCGGGGAGAAGGGAGCGGAACCTGAAGGCTGGAGTCTGGGGAGGGGAGCACCTGGACTCCAAGAGTCCCTGACCTGTCCCGGGATTTGAGGTTCAGGACTTGATGTCGTTGTTTATGAGACTAGAGTCAGGCTTAGTCCCAGGCAAAAGTCTGGGGCCTAAAGCCCCGTTTGGAATAGAAATGGAGAGGAAGAGGCTTGGGAGAAGCTGAGGCCCTTCTTCAGCCTAAAGGGAAACCAAGGGCGGGAACTGTCTCTTCAGGAGCTCCCGGAGGAGAAGAGACTTGACACTCAGGTGGAGAAAAGAGAAGAACATACCAATAAAGAGATTAAAATATTGAAAGCAATAATAAGGGAGCTCTTTTGCATGGAACTTACAATGGCCCGTGTACTATGCTTACTCCTAACAGCTCTGAGATGGGATGATGATGATATGATGATTATTATTATCCCCGTTTTACAAGTGAGAAAATTGAGGTCCAGAGAGGGAGAAGCAAGGTGCAGACAGGAGAGATATAAAATGTAGATAAAAGTAGATAGATACTGATAAGCAGCCCCAGAGAAAGATTGGGGGGGAGGGGCATGAAGTTGGGGGAGAGCTGCTCAGAGCTGGGACTCATGGCAGTAGGGGGTACTGGGGCCTGGACGTGGGAGTTCTAGGGTAGGAGAAACCAAGGGGTATTTCCTCCCCTGACTCCAGATACCAGGCTGGTCCAACCCTTCTTGCTGTGGGTGTTATACCTGCCTGGTTGGGGTCGCAAATAGTGATTAGAAGGGGACAGATGTGTCATTATCCTATTAGAAGATGGTAAGAAAATGATTCATGGGGCTGCCCCCGGCCTAGGAGGGGCCTTTCCCCACTGCCTGTTCTTTGGTCTGGACACATCAAGCCTCAGGATGGATCAGGGAGAGAACTGTTTGTGTACATAGGTGACGTGTGACTCTCTAATTGTGTGGGTGCAAATGCCACTAAGGCCCACCGTGGAAGTAAGTGTGTCTCCCTGGGACAGCAACAGCTTTCCTGCAGGAAATGCATCTCTCTACATCCCCAGACCTTGAATCCATGCTGGCCAGGGCTGCTGGCAAAATTCAGGGACTCACACTGCTTATGGATGAACAGATAAACGTCCCTCTCTCTATGCATCGCTCCCTCTGTCCCCATCCTGGCATCCAAGGACTCTCCTTGGCCTTGCCAATCTCCTCCCACCTTCCCTTTCATCCTGGTGTTTCTCCCAGTGTCACTGGGTCTACCCTCCCCATTAGAGGGAAACCGAGGCTCATTTTGGAAGTAGTGACCCTCCCAGCGTCACCTGTGGGTCACATGAAGGAGCATCTGAGAGAGAAGTTCTCCAGACCCCAAATACAGCCACACTCCTGGTGCCTAAAAGTCAGAAATGCAGGAGCACAGCAAACGTATGCCCTGCGATACCTGCTTGTGTGATCTGGCATGTGCACCCACACAATTAGAGAATCACACGTCACCTATGTACACAAACATAAACAAGCATACAATCGCGGAATCACCAGCACTGGCAAGACCCACAGAAATAGCCCATTTCATATGCCAAACAGACACCCCGGTTACGTAATGATACGCATGAGCCATGGAGGCCGTCATCCGATCTCTATGAGGACCATGAGCAAAGATTTAGTTTCGTTCACGACTATACCCCAGCAACTATCACAGTGCCTCATCATCAGCACCATCATAAACACTCAGCCAGACCTCCTACATCCACCCACAGCCTGAACACTGCATGTGTTAACTCAGCGGGCCCCCTCACCGACCTTATTCACAACTGCCCATTTTGCAGATGGAAAAATGGAGGTCCAGAGAAGTTAGGTGATTTGCCCAAGATTTTTCACTGCCAATAAGAAGCCTTTAGGATAGGATTCGAATGTTTTGGTCTGGGATTCTATCACATAAGGCTGCTACTCAATAAATAAGTCCTGCTTGATCCAGCCAGAATTATAAAACCTCAACCACAGCACACACTCAATGGTTCCACTGGGGCCCAATGTGTAGAGCCACGGAAGGGAAACATAGAAACACAAACAGAAAAGACCCTCTCACGTGTCACACCCTAGAACACAGGAACATGGTGACAGTCCCCACGCAGATGACACACGGGAGACACCACAGAAAAGAGACGCAACACACCCAAACCCAGACACAGTGATGCACCCAGAGCTCCCAGCCCCTCTGGGCTGGCCCTCCAGGAAGCAGCAGGTTTCCATGAAAGGGGGGCCCCCCCTCACTGGTCTGCTCAGCCCAACTGGTTCCACCAGGGCTTTGGACAGGCACCTCCCACCTTGTGAAACCCACATTGGGCAACTGGACCCAGGCCTGGACGCCTGGACTCTGAGGAGAAAGGAACCGGGCCCCATGTTCTGAGGGAGAAAGGGGCTGGGTGCCCCTTTCTTTGATTCTTGGGTAGGGAGGGAAAAAGAGCCTAGTCTCTCAAGTCCTGAGGTGGGAGAGCTAGGAGTTGGAATACAAGATTCTAGGAAGAGAGGGAGCCAGGGACTGTGGATGCCTTTGCCTTTGAAAGTAAGTTTTCGGATTTAGTCAAGATAAATACAGGACATCCAGTCAAGTTTGAATTTCACATAAACAAATATCTTTTTAGAATTAGTATACCCCAAATACTGCATGGCACATATGTATTACTTTAAAAAGTATATCTGTATTAAAAGCCAGAAAGAAAAAGAAAAATACATAAAAGACCAAGGGGGAAAATAATAATAATAATAATAATAATAATAATAATGAGCAACTATACACCAGAGACATTTTACAGGGGTGGAGTGGGGGGTGGGATCAAAAATGGGGTAGTGGGGGTGTTCATATGGTGACGGCACCCGGTGAACTGGTGATGGGGATGACAACTGAGACGGGAAGAGCCACAAGATGATGTAAAAATAAACTATTATAAGAAAAAAATAGTATGTATGTTAATAAGTACTGTAAACCAACGAAATACCAGTATTGAAAAAAAGTGTTACTCACTTATCCGAAATTCAAATTTAACTAGACCTCGCCTGTCAACCTGATTTAAGGGGGACGGGGCCAGATGCCTGGAGACATGGCCGCCGTCTCTCCTCAGCCCCCAGGCCTCTCTTCTGGCTCACTGCCCTCCTCTACTCCCAAGCAGGTCACCTCACAGCTTCCCCAGTCCTGATTTCCTCATAGAGGAATTACTGTATCTAACTGGGGCCCCCAGGCTATGTTAGAGTGGGAAGAGGAAACTCCAGGGCAGCCCTGGTTGGTCTCCTAGAAGTGCCTGGACTTGGACTTGACTGTCTCCGAGTCACTGAAGGTCCCATTTGGCAGAACTGGGGGATGGGCCCTCCTGGCTGCCTCCATGGCAGGCCCGGGATGGGGAGAGACGCTGAGATAGGAAACAGAGACCCCAGGACAAGGGAGAGAGACACAGAGTTGGGAGGGGAGAGACTCGGATGGGAAGGCAGACAACCCCTAGAAATTTGGAAAAAGATTTACAGAGACGAGGAAAGAGAGAAAAAGGCATAGGTCCACCTGACCCCTGACCAGGATGCCAGAGATTCAGAACTGGCGAGATGGGGAGAGAGGGACACCAGGACAGAGATGGAGACGTGTCCCCAACATTCAGGCCCCCGGTCAATGATGGATCAAGTCACTGAACACGGCCTGAGGTGTGCGACAAGGACGGGGCCCTCTGGATGGTGCTGGCCCATCGAGCCTCGGGTTCCGGAGTTAGACCAAGAGGTAGAGGGAAAGTCAGGATCCCAGGACAACAGGGCAATCCACCTGCCCTCACCGCATACCCTGTGGAGTGATGACACCACCTTCTCTACAGGTGACACCCCAATTTTCCGGTGCCTCCTACATTTTTTGGAGTGACACCCGTGCTGAGAACCCCACCCGGCTCTGATGCTGCTTCCCTCACTGAGTCACTTCCAATCCTGCCAGGCCAGCTGGGGGGAGACTCAGCTCTTTCACCCTCAAAAACCCAACAGCCCTGAATCCTGGACCCCCCACCCCACTTAGGGGAGCCGCATAGCCCAACCCAAGAGTCTGAACCCTCCAGCCCCTCCTTCGGATCCAGGAGTCTGTCCCCCTCTCCCTCCTGTTAGGGACCAGCGACCAGACCCCAGCCCTGCCCCCTCAGGCCCAGCATCCTCTGCTCTGCAAGAACCCAGAGTCCTGGCCACTTCATCCTCCTTCATAACCACAGCTTCCCCGTTCCCAGCCTTCTCCCTTCCCAGTTTGGAAGTGGGGTGAGGTTTGTTTATTTACTTTGGTTCCAGCATGTGTCACCCCCAAAACACACTGCCCCCCCCCAGTGCCATACAGCCCTGACTGGAAGGATAATGCCCCTCTCCCAGCAAAGCGGGGCCTCTTTTAGGATGATGGGAAAGGCCCAGGGAAGTGCCCAGGCGGCTCTCTCTGGCACCTCACCCTTTCTCCTCACCTCTTTCCCTTAGCTGAGCGGCCTCTCCATCCACCTGCCTCGCTCCCTGACCATCTGTGTGTCCTCTTCTCTGAATCTCGTCCCCCTCTTGCTAACTTCCCCAGACCTCTGTGCCTCTCTGGCTCTGCACCGTTCTCCATCTGTCTTGTCCACTCTGCCATCTCTCGCTTTGCCTGCCCACGCCTCTCCCTAGCTCCACTTCCAGCTGCCCACTCATGGACCCCCTCCTTGCGAAGGGGGGAGGGGAGGCAGAGAGGGGTGAGGGATGCAGAGAGAGGGAGGGGAAGTCCAGATGGGGGGAAGACAGTCAGCCAGACCGGCTTGGCTGCCTGGCTCCTGGTCAGCGCCCCGCCCAGGCCCTAGTGGCCCGCCCGAATATAAGCAGCGGCAGCTCCAGCTGAGGGTGAGAACTCAGTGTCCCAGTCACCTCTGTCAGCGCCTTCAAAGACCTGCAGGTAGGTGCACAAGCCGCAGCCTTCTGCTCTGCGGCGGACCTGCGGGCGCCTCCGATGCTCCCCGCCCCCCTCACAGCTGCCTGCTGGCACTGCTCTAGCTGGCTCTCTGTCAGCAGGTCTTTCTCGTTGCTCTTTGGGTTCTCCCTCTTCTCACCTTGAGTAGCACTGGGTTGAATCTGGAGGTCTTGGGGTCTAGCATGTTCTCTACTAGCTCTCTTGACCGGAGTCATCAGATGCGGGACATTTCTCCTCACCTTGCTGGGCCTCGGTGTTCTGCCTGTGAAATGGGCTTGCAGAGCAGTTCAGCTGGGCAGGTGTGAGCATCGCTGGCAGCATCTCCTGGCACCTGGCTCTGGTGTCTCTCCCCCCTTGCCCCTGACTCTCGGTGTGTCTCTCCAGCTCTCCCTCTGGTACAAGGAGGGTCCTCTGGGGTCTGTCGGGCAGCTGTACAGTGATGGGCGAGCCTCTCGCCCGGTGCCATCCACCCCCACTCCGTGTCTCTCCTAGCTGGCAGGCTGACTTGGCCTCTCTCTCCCCAGCTCCCTTCCCCATCAGAACCCACCCCCAGTGCCCCTGCCCCTCGCCCTCCTCTCCCCCAATACCCAGCATCCCTTGGACAGATTCTGCCGCTGTCACCGCTGCCACCTCTGCCGTCCCCAACGCCACCTCCTCAGGGCCAGCAAGATGCAGTATGAGATGCACGACCGCGTGAAAGGCAAAGGTGGGATCGCCGGATGGACTGGGAACCCTTCCAGTCCCCGGAACCGGCCACTTCCCTCCCCTGGGCACCCTGACTTCGAAGACAGATGGCACCTGCTTGCGCCCCAGAGGCCCTCCTGAATCGCAGGAACACGGCACCCCAGGCCCAGAGGTGGAGGAGGCAGCGGCACTTCCCGGCCTGCCCAGATGTGGCACCTACCCAAGAGCAGGCCCCCACCCCCACCTCAGCATCACAGATGTGCTGGAGCCAGCAGCAACGGGGATGCCCGGTGTAGGGAAGGGGAAGGCAGAGTGTCCCCTCCGGGGCGGCCTAGTGGCTCCGCCCAGTCTGCCCGGCAGAGGGAGGCACAGCAGGGGGAGGGCCAGGAGGCCCTGGGAGGCAGCCGCTGACCTGCCCCTACTTCTGCAGCCATGTCCTACCCAGTGACCACCCAGCCCCAGTGTGCCAGCAACAACTGCTACCAGACCCAGTCCAGTGACTGGCACACCGGTCTCACGGACTGCTGCAACGACATGCCCATCTGTGAGTGCCCGTGCCCGCGGCCCCTCCAGCCTGAGGGAAGCGCGAGCGGAGGAGCGGAGGGGTGGATGGTCACCTCCATGCCTCTGCGACGCCCTACCAAGCTCGCTCTCCCCTCCTTACCTCAGACCCTCAACATTCTCCAACCTCAGTCCTTCCTTCGAACCCTCAGCCTCCCATTTGCACCCGCAACTTTCTTCTCGGGGCTCCAGCTCCCC
>NW_004567142.1:1616742-1634440 GCF_000260355.1 Condylura cristata | reverse complement strand
CGCTGGTCCCCTGGGACCCAACGCAGGGTTATTCTAACCGCTCTTCCCACCCTGCAGGGCTCTGTCGGGCAAGACTGGGCGGCCCTCACCTTTTGCTTGCCCTGCGCCCTCTGTCAGATGGCGCGGGAACTGAAGATCCGAGAATAAAGGAGCCTTCCCCCTCTGGCTGCCTGCTCTCCACCCCCTGGAAGGGCCTGCCCCTGCCGCCTCTAGAAATACACCCACAATAAAAACCTGAAAACCCACTCCGCCTACATCCTTTTTGTCCCAGGGCAGGAATCTGGGTGGAGAGGAGGTTTGATGAGAAGGTGGGGACACAGAGAAGCGGCCTAGGTGTGGAAGGAGAAATTCTGGAGCTAGGCCAGATTTCTGACCCTGACCTGCTCTGTAGGACAGACGGGTCTCTCCCCCCTGGAAGCCAGGCTGACCTCACCAACAAAAGTAAGGACTCTGGCTGAGCCCTTAGCCCCTACCAGAAACTCCGCCTGGATGCTCAACATAAGCAAACTCAGAAAAACCATCTTGGGCGGAGACGCACATTCAAGTTCCAAGAAGCTTAGCAGGCTGTTTTGTTCAAAACCATCTTGGGCAGTGACCGCACACTCTCCAGTTGGGAGAGGAAGCTTAGGAGGCTGTGTTGCTCATTCGCTAACCTCTAGGCCTCTGGCCTATGCACAATTCAGACAGGTTTGGGGTCTATCTCTCCAAAGCAGGGGACTGCCAGGATTAAGGCCCTCCAGAGCCCAGCTCAATCCACTCTCTTGCAAAAGCAGCTGGTAGATAAGAAAATGATCAGGCCTCAAAATTAGACAGACCTGGAATCCAGTCTGGACTCTTGCGATTTCCTGTGTTATCTTACTGACTTAATAAACCTTTCTGAGCCTGTTCCCGCCTCCTCCAAGAATCTCTAATATGTCATATGGGTTCAGTAACAACAGAATATGGTGCAGATGGAGAGGCCAAGCAGCAGGCTCAGGGAAGTGCCACTGCTGTTAGTAATATTATATCACTTACAGCATCAAAGCAGTGCGATTGTCCTCATATTAATGTTTTTAATGTCTTGCTGTCTTTGTCCTTTTCCCTCCGCTCCTCCCTCTCCTTCCTCCTCTTCGCTTCCCTCCCTCCCTCCCTCTCTCTGTGGATCCTAACAGCTACCACAAGTGGCATGTGCACTGGGACTATCTGAGTGGTTTCCCAGATTTGACAGATGCAGAACTTAACTCCTGAGCTCCCCGACCTGCTCCTCCCACTGTCCTCCCCATCGCAGGAAACAGCAAACCCATCCTCCGAGCTGGTCGGTCACCTTCTTACCCAGCCTCCAATCTGTCAACAAATTTTGTTGGTTCTACTCAAAATACCTCAAGAATCTCACTTCTTCACATGCCACTGCCCCCACCATGTTCCAGCACCCCCTCTTCCACCTAAACTAGAGCAGGGGCCTCTTTACGGGCTCCCTGCCCTGCGTCACTCTAGTCTCTGCCCAGACTCCCCTGAACACCAGTGCTGGCCACTCTCTTGTGCTCAGAACCCCATCATGGCTCCTTCTGCAGAGTAACTTCCAGAGTCCTCACTGTGGCCCAAGATCCTGCGTGACTCTTTTCCCTCAGAAACATACTCTCCCCCTTATTCCCTCCCAACCAACTGCATGAATCTCTTTGTCGTTCCCTAAAATGCTAAGCACACTGCCACCTCAGGGCCTCAGGGCCTGGCACTGGCTATTCCCTCAACTTGGGAGTATTCTTCCCTCAGATGTTCCAAATTCCACTCCTTCATTTCTGCTCAAATGTTATCTTTTTCTTCTTGAGATTTATTTCTTTATGTATGCATACAAGAGCTGGGGTACAGGCCAGAGGTGCAGGGGGCAGGAGGATTCCCCAGAGACCGAGTGGGGAGCAGGACAGGCAGAAGGACCGAAATACAGGGCCGAGGGGAGCGGTGGGCAGGTCAGGAGAGGTCTGCTGCGCCCTGTGGGTCAGCTCCCTGGCCAGGGATTGAACTCACGCTGCAGTGGCTGTGATAGCTTCATAGAGCTGCGACTTAACCCCGTGCCACCAGGGAGCACCTCGCGTCATCTTGAGAGACTTCGCTTCCCACCTGACATTTAATGACGAGTACCAGCTCCCTGGCCCCCTCCTCACTGCCTTGCTCTTCTGGTCATCCTCCAACACATCTCCTCACCTGTCAGTACTCACTAGCAGGCTCCCTGCTGGCTTGGTCAGCCCATGAGGGCTGAGCCCTTGTTCACTGCTGTGCTGCCAGCACCTACAGAGCACTGGACCCCTGCGGCTGGAGAAAATGAGTGACCACAAGTGGGAGACCCTGGCTAAAAAACAAAAGGAAATGATTTTAAAGGTAAAGGAAGGAGGAGGTGAGTAGTAGAGTCGGGCTGTGTCAGAATCTGGGCTCACCTGTCAATGAGCCCCAGCTTCTTAGGCAAGCGGTAAAGCTTCTCTAACTGAAAATGGCAGAATAAGCCTGCGCCTGCAGTGGGACTATTCGAGATTAAACGGCTCCTGCTGAGCAGCTGGCAGTGTGCACCGCGCGGAAGCTGGGTGCCATCTCCCACCCCCTTCCTGAAATCCTCAGCGTGGGGCAGGATCCAGGTTGCTAGCCCCGCCGGCCAGGCTTGCTGTCTAACTTATTGGAGCCTCTTCCGTTCCGGGGCATGGACACAGCTGAGCCGCTGGCGTGGGGGTGGCAGGCACACACGCCACAGGACACAGGACACGGCTGTCCGCTCGGCGGCGACAGGATGGGGGCACGAGACTCCCCATCTTAGACAGAAGGTGCACCCCAGTGCTAAGGCCTCGTGTGGGCCACCCGTGACACGGGGATGGATAGCCAGAGACCTCACCAAAAGGACCAAGTGGAAGAGCAGAGACTACCTTCAGTCCTCCCTACCGGCACAGGGAGACTCTTCCAGCAGCCCACGGACAACTTGAGGCGGATGTTTTGCTGTGGGTCAGCTCCCCAGTTGGAGTTCCTGCAGCGAACGGCCATTTTGAACATACCCCCCACCCTTCCTGGGAGGCAGAAGAGCCTGCTGGCCAGGCACACTTGAGACACCTGGGTTCTGACGGCTTCTCTGCTCCACAGCTAGATGACATCATGAATTTTGGTTTTCTCATGTGCAAACCAGGGATTACATGGCAGCTACCTCATACAGTTGTTGGAAAGATCAAATGAAACCACAATTCTGTCTTCGTAGAGATCAAATAAGCCACAGCGCTCAGGTGCCAAGCACACTGCCAGGAGCAAGGGACCCAGGAGCGGCTCACAGGCCTGGCAGGGAGGTTATGTCCTGCTCTTAGTTCCTCCAGGTAAGACTCGTGGGTGGGCAGAGTAATCCCACAAAAGCTCTTCAGTGGTCCAGAAAGTCTGAAAATGTTGATATTCACAGACCAGCCAGAGACCCATCCCTCCCTGCGCTCAGCTCACCACCATATTCTTGGTTAAACATAGATGGAGCTGGGTTTACGTTAGTTCTTTAAACATTCCCGTGAGACTCCTCTCTTGCTGAGGCAGGTGGGACTGACCAAGGGGCTAGAGATCTCCCGCTCCCTCCCCTCAGGGCCCTCATTCGCCCAAGGTACAGGCAGATAACAAGGCCTGAACCCCCGGCTGGGGCCCGGCGAGTCCACTCGAAGTAGAGAAAGTGCATTGCACTGGGGCCTCATCTCAGTCACTGTGCTGCTTTAACTCGTAAGCAGAGATCTGAATAAGGCCCGAGTCAGACCACAGCGGCCGGGCTCCCTTCCTGCGGCCACTGAGAGGTAGGCCCACTGCCCTCATCACCCCTTCCTTTGGTCCCTTCTGGGCACCAGGTTTCTGTCCGAGCACCCCCGACCCCTGCCCAGGTGGGGGCAGAGAGGAGCCCACCCAGGTAACAGCTCGGAAGGGCATCAAGAGGGCATCTGCCCGGTACCCGGCGCTCGCGTGGTGGTCCAGAGCAGACATCTCACCTGCATGCAGGGAACACTGGGACACCAGGTCTCCCCCACACGCTTTATTGTTGGTTCATTCACTCCCCTCTTCAGACTGCTCTGTCCCCTGGAGAGGAAAAGATGCAGGCAGGGCCCAGCTACCCACGGTCCAAAGAGGCAGCCAGGATCGTTTTGGGAAAGGTGAGCCCCAAGTTCAAGATGATTAGAACGGGGGGAGGGGTGCTCAAAGGGTAGAGCAGCTCAGAATCCATGGTGGTGGCTGGGGTGGGGAGCAGACCCCAGGGAGAGCCCCGAAGTCTTCAAGGCAGCGTCAACCCGACAGAGCCTTAGGCTGAGGCACCCCCTCCTACCCCGTGCCCTACCCCACAGGGCAGAGGCAGCACCTTTGTCTCCTAGCTGCCCCGCTCTGGACCAGGTGACCCTGGCAGGGGTCGGCTGGCACCATCTGGACTTTGCCTCTCCAGCCTCGTGGAGGCAGCGGCAGCTCCCCACTCTTCTTGTCCTGTCCCCCTCAGTCACCTCTCTCCCCTATAGCCAGTCTCCTGCACTCAGTCCCTCCTGCAGAAACACACAGTGGTTTCTGCTGGCCTGGCCCGACACGAAAGGAGAGAAGTCTAAAGGACATTTATCTAAAACTGGACTCCCGATCGGTCCCCCAGGCCCCAGCCAGCCTTATCTCGAATGACCCTGCCATGCACCCACCGCTGGGGCCACAAAGTTGGGGTCTTCCAAGATCCCTCCCCTCTCACCCTGACATCCACACCATGGTTACATCCTTCCACACACATCTGTCCCTGAGCCCTCACCCTTATCCAACCCATCATCTCTGGTGCCTCTGCCACCCCACAGCAGTCTTAAACAGGCCCATCACACCCTGTCATTCTCCCTCATAAAACTGCCTCACGGTATCCCATTGCCTGAGGAAAAAATACCCAAAACCCTGGTAATCTGGCCTCCGTCTGACCTCAACCTCATCTCCTCTGGGCCACACTGGCGGCTTCCTCACCCTTCCATTAAAACAAGCTGGTTCCCACCTCAGGGCCTCTGGCCCTGCAGTTCCCTCTGCCTGAAACCTACTTCCTGCAGCTCTTCCTACAGCCAGGTTCTCCCACTGCTCAGCCCAGCTTCTCTGAATGTCCCACCGGCCTCACCCTGCCGTCCCTCACAGCCACATGCAGTCGACACCTCTCGGCACTACTCCACCAGGATCTTGTGTGTGTGTGTGTGTGTGTGTGTGTGTGTGTGTGTGTGTGTGTACACTGATTATCTCCCTTCACTACAACTTAAATCCAGGGACATCATCAGGGAACCTTGTCTGTCTCCATTCCTGCTTTGCCTGGTGCCTACTACAGTGCCTGGCACACAATAGATAGTCAATAAATAATTGAGTGCAGAACAAAGAAGGCCCTGCCTAGGGGCCCCTGGGGGCAGGGAGGGAGCCAGAGGTCTCTGAGGACACAGCATCCAGGGACCCCAGGTGGAGGGACCCCAGGTCCTGGGTGGCCCCGTCAGGGATCATGTATATGGAGACTGCGGCTCCTGCTGTGGGTCAGAGGGACATGCTAGTGAGGTTGTCCTGGCTCAACAGTCCCTTCCGACCTGCACCTGCCCCATGCCCGCTGCCCCCGGCGCCCCCGCTCCCCCCACAGTACTCATGCAGCCGGTGCCGCAGTGTGACGAGGGCTGACCCCAGGCAGGCGCCATTGGGCGCATGGGGCCCGCCGGGCAGCTGGAGCAGCAGCGTGGCCACCCCAGCCATGCCATCTTCCGTGGGCTCCAGGGTGATTGGCCCAGCTCGCAGGCCAGCAGTGGTGGCGGGAAGGGCTGGAGGACAGCAGCCGCCTCCCACTGGTCCCCAGGGCCCACCAGCTCCCGTCAGCAGCAGGGGTGCCAAGAAGGGCTCAGAGCGACGGAAGGTGGGTGGTGGCAGCCCAGCTGGCTTCCAGGCGGGGGCCGGGGCGGCAGGGTCAGGTGGGAAGCAGACGGTGACCTTGGCAAAGGGGCGGCTGGCCATCTTGGTCATCTCTTGCAGGTGCCGGCGCTGCTCCTGCCGCTGGTCCAAGGCTTGCTTGGCCTTCCAGAGGAGCACGCAGAGCGAGAGGAAGAGGAAGAAGCAGGAGAAGAAGACGGAGAAGAAGACAAATAGGTCAATGTGGGCCTGGTCCTGACGGAAGAAGAGCAGGCCCTGCGAGTCGGCCGAGCCATTGGCGCCGGGCCCATTCGGGTCCCCCACGCCCAGCAGCAGCAGGTAGAAGCGGCTTGACTTGAGGGCGTGGTGCTCGTGCGGGTAGGTGATGACCAGCCGGTCCCGGACACCTCGGACCACCAGCACCGCTGACGGCTCCGTCACTGTCACGTAGGTTATCAGGCCCCTCGGCCACACCTCCCGCACCCGAGGCTCCACCGGGGCGCCCGGCCCACTCCCGGCCCCTGACCCCCCGGGATCCACGGCTGCCCGGGGTCCCCCATCGGCAGGGGGTGGAGGTGGTGGAGGGGGCGGGGGCGGCTGGATGTGCACGGTGTGGACACCCGTGTCTGGGGCCACGCGGACTACGAAGGTATCATAGGAGGTGGACACGTAGAGGTCGACAGCACCGAAGGTCACGTCCAGCGTCAGGCGGATATCCACGTTGGTGAACTTGGGCTGCACGCCAAAGAGGACGGTGCGGCCTGGGCCCAGCGCCCGGCGCTTGGGCTCATGGAAGCAGTTGGTCTGGGACGTGGGGTCCAGGCAGCACTCCTGCTCCACAGAGATGAGGCGGTAGCACTGCTGGCCGCCCAGTGGGCTCCCATGGAACGACTCTCGGCACTTGGCACACTGTGGGGAGGGTAAGGGGAGAGGCGGCCATCAGGGCTGAGCACAGCGTCTGGCCAGCCGCCAAGAACATTCTGTGCCTACTGATAAGCAGCCAGTGTCCTGTATCCTCGGAGCCCCAGCAGCTTCCCTGTGACCCCCTGGACCTCCCCGACAGCACGGGCACCACCAGAACCCTACACCGCTGACCCTCCCAGTGACCGCGGTGCCCTGAAGGTAAGGCCTCAGGGACTGAGGCACAGCGAGGGGCTCGATCCCCGCACTAGCTGTGTGTCCTTGGACTGGTGACTTACCTCGCTGGCCTGGAGATTCTTCCTCTGTACACAGGCAGCAAACAAGCTCACGCACAGAACTGCTGAAGCCTCAGCCCCAGCCCAGGGTGGGCCAGCCTCGCCTGCTGGCCTTCCTGTTTCTAGACTGTCAGGCAGGCCCCGCCCAGGGCCTGTGCCCCGGCCGATCCTCTGCTAGACGGCTCTCCTCTCACCCCCGTTAACAGTTTCTCTGGCTTCCTTCCTTCCACGAGGCCTCTAACTCGTGCCACCTTCTCACCAAGGCCCTCCTTACCTCTGTCTACCATTTCCACTCCCCCACACTTCCCTGTCCTCCTTTCTGCATAATTTTTCTGCTTCCTGCTCATGACTAATACACTGATACTGCTCTGTTGCCCGACTCCTTCATGAGACTGTAAATTCCTTGCGGACACATCACCTTGCCTGTCCGCTCCCTTTTGTGTGCCGGCCCTTCACACGGTGCCTGGCGTCCAGTCGTGTGTCACTTGGTGGTGCCGCCTTCAACCAGATATAGCCAGGCTCCATCTCTTAATGTGGCAGTGGTCCCAGCAGGCCGAGCCCTCTAGCCTAGGTGTTGAGTCAACTCTATGATAAAGATCTGCTCACGCAATGACAAGATCACCTAATGCACATCTAGTCGCTCATTCCCATCGTTAAGCCAGGGCGACTATAGTGGGTGCTCAGTAAATATGTGGTGGACGACTGAGCCCTGCAGTCCAGTGGAAACCACCCAGGCTCTGGGGTCAGACCAAGAGGAGGCATCTAGAGCCCTCAGTGGCCGGCCTGGGTCGGCACACGGGAAGCCTAACGCTCGGCACACCTCGGCGCCAGGCCCAGACTCGGCCCGGCTTCCACATCTGCGCTGCTGCCAGGCCAGACCAGCTGGCTGCGGGCGCTCCCGGCACAGCGGCCACTCCTGCTGCCACTGCGGGACCCAGAGACTGCTGCCTCTGAACGCGCAGGAGGTCTGGATAAACCGCTGGCTGCCTGCTACGGTAAAGGCCAGTGGGCCCTCTGATCGTGTATCAGAGAAGCAACAATTCTGGTCTGGGGTGGGAATGCTGGGAGTCAGTGAGGCTTGTAAAACTTTGTCGCCGTTTTGGACGGGGTCGCAAACTTGCAAATCAGATGTTCTGTAGAAAGGTGGGGGAGACTGAGGCAAGGGATTTTCTCTTCCTCCTAGTACTAGGGGAAGGTAGGTACCGCACTCCAAATAGGGAGCACAGGCTGCCCTCTGTGGGAGGCAAGCCTGCTCAGGGCACCCCGCGGGCGCCAGGCCGGGGGCTCCGGGAGCCTCCTAAGAAAGGAAAGGGAAAGGGACTCGGGGCGGGGGGGATTTGAATCTGAGTATTAGAAATGATGAGACCCCATTAGCTCCAGGCCACTGATGGGGGTGACCGCTTGGGGGCAACCTGCCCAAGAACGAAGCCGACAGAGGAAAGCAGAGTCAAGACAAAAGGAAAGAGACTCCTGGCTGCTGCTGTACGAGCTCCTGGATCCAGCTGTTCCTGAAGGAGGCTCCAGCCCTCCACTTGGACAGTCAGTATGTTCCCTTAAGCTACTGAGGCGGGCTTCCGAGCAGCTGTAACCTTTCAGCTCTAACGATCTACGATGGAGTCTGTCTCTTCACTAGCCTGAAAGGGCTCGAGCCCACAGGCTCATTTCTGGACCGCCAAGTGTAACTGCCCCAAACCAGAAACTGGGCTCACACACAGTCTATCGAGCTACCTCGATCCCCAAGAACACAAAGAGCAGAGCCGGCTGTCACGGCTGCTTCCTCCTCCAGCCCTCTCGGGGGTGTAGGGCCCTTAGCCCGTTGACTGGCTTCTCAGCCGCACCTGGTACTTGTAGCAGTCTCGGCGGTCGCTGGGGGAGCTGCCCTGGCACGTGCCTGTCTCTGTGTTGTTCTGACACGGGCAGCCTGTCCCGTCCTGCTCGTTACATGTGTCCGCGTGCCCGTTGCACTGGCATCTGAAGGGAAAGACGATGGAGGTCACAGAGTTCCCAGGACCCCCAAGACTAATGATGTATTTGTGAGCTTCAACCTGCACAACGGGCCAGAAGAGGAAACCGAGCTCACGGAGGTCAAGCAGGATGCCCAGAAGCAGAGCGATTAAGCAGCAGGGACAGGACCAGAACCTGCTGGACTGACTCCGAGCTTACTGGCCATGGAAGAGGACACGGGATGGACACGTTGAGCCTCCCCCTCAGCGGCCCTGTCTCTGCCCACCAGTCTCTACCAGGGTAGCCGGTGACGTGCGCTTTGGCATTGGCTGCAAGGGCAGGGGTCTCCCATCTAAGTTCAGCTCGTTCCCCACTTCCCTGCCCCAGCCTGGGCACCCCAGGGGGTTTCATGCTCCCCTGCCCGAGGGCAGAGGACCGGGAAGGAGGTCTGGCTGGCCACGATGGTCCCGGCGAGCGGGCAGGTCCCGGCCCTCGCCCTCACTTGGTGCACTTCCCGTCCAGGAGGAAGTAGCCGTGGAGGCAGCTCTCGCACTTGTCCCCGTAGCTGTTATTCTGGCAGTTCACGCACACGGCCTCCTCTTCACTCGGCCCCTCGGTCACCCAGTTTTCAATCTGGTCAAGGGAGGACAGGGCTCACGAAAGGCCGAGGCCAGTCCCCTCCTCCCTCAGACCCAGGGGCCGGCCCGCCTCTTTCACCTCCTCCGGATCCAGCGAGTACTTCTCTGGCTCCCTCCTGGCCATCTCAAGCTCCTTCCTGGAGACACAGACGTGGCTGTTGCCACGACAGAAGGCGTGGCAGGGCCGACAGGTCCCGCCCCCCACCGCTGAGCCGACGAACAGCGGAAGACACTGCTCACAGTGGCTGCCCTGGAAACCAGCAAAGGGCGGTCAGAGGGGCTGGCGCGGCACGGGGAGGTTCTGAGAGCACCGGGGGCCTCAGGGGCTCGGTCACCCCAGCCCATCTGCGAGTTAGCCTGCTGCCTTCCCTCACACACCCCAGTCATGGGGTCACTCCCTCCACCCTGACGGCCAGCTGACGAGCCCAGTGACACAAACTGGACGGTGTCCCCGAAGTATTCTCAACCTTCCCGGGACAGCGCGGTGCGGGGTCCTCCCTGCCCGTCCTGCCGCTGAGGCTGGGCGTGGCCGGAGGGGGCTCAGGGCCCCGGTCAGCGGTGAGCCCGGGGCCCACCTTGGTGTGGTTGCGGCAGAGCAGGCAGTGGTCACGGGCCCCCACGCCGGCGCACTCGCTGTGGCGGTTGCAGCGACACTCGGCGGAGCAGTTGCGGCCCACGAAGCCGAAGTGGCAGCGGCAGTGGTCAGGCTGCACGCAGGAGCCGTTCACGCAGCCCTGGGCACACACGGGGCGGC
This sequence comes from Condylura cristata, assembly GCF_000260355.1. Taxonomy (NCBI): domain Eukaryota; kingdom Metazoa; phylum Chordata; class Mammalia; order Eulipotyphla; family Talpidae; genus Condylura; species Condylura cristata. The sequence continues at coordinate 1,624,055 of NW_004567142.1, read as the reverse complement.
ACAGCCCCGTCACGCTGTCGGGGCGGCAGGGCAGGGCGGGGCGTCAGCACCAGGCGCGGCCCTGGTCTGTCCCTGACTCGCCCCCCCTTGAGTCCTGTCTACCAGCGCCCCCAGGAGCCAGCCTAGGACCCCCACTCTTCCTGGGGCACCAAACTGACAGGGAAGCGAAGCCCCTCCACTCCCACCCGACTCCCACCTGCCCACCCTGGACCCTGCTGTCTCTGGCCCAGTGCCATCTGGCGCCGCTCCCCAGTGTCCCACCCAGGCCCAGCCCGGCCCAGGTCTGGCTGCGGCCTCACTTGTCCATGGTGTAGCCCGTCTTGCAGCTGCACTCGTAACCGTGAGGCCGGTCGTGGCAGTTCTGCGTCTCGTTGCAGTCGTGGTGGCCGTTGGCACACTCATCCTCAGGGGGGCAGGCCAGGAAGGCCCAGGACGCCCCAGGATGCCCGCATGTCAGCCCTGGCACGAGGATGGGGGGCTTTACCTGGGACCTTCACCCTGTCACCCGAGCCCTGGGTCTCACGTCCCCAAGTGCCACCTCTGGACAGCCCACACCCCGTGTTCTCGGCCAGACTCCAGGCCAAGGGCAGCCCCTCTCCCACACCCCCGCATGTATCTTACCTTCCCGGGGGCCACTGAGTCCACCTTCCAGGCAGCGGCCACCCCCATCCTGGCCCCCCCAGGCACACCAGCCACAGTGGGGGCGCCGCAGGCACAGGGCACACTGGGTAGCCTGGGCACAACCCAGGGAGCAGCTCTCGGGGCCTCGGAGCAGCCGGCCACAGCCTCCAGCCATACAGCGCAGGGGCAGGTAGGAGGGGCTCAGACACTGTCAGGGAAAGAGGGGAACAGATGCACCTCGTCCCTCCCCAGACTGCGCCCTCTTCTGGGCAATCGCGCCTCCCCGTGGTCACAGCCGAGTGGACAGTGAACACTGGCTGGGTTCACCCCGGCCTCGGCCGCTCTCCAGCACTTCTAACTGGGGTCTGAGCGGGGTATCAGGCTAGGGACACCCCTAAACTTGGAGGACTGTATTAACTAAGGACACCTGATGAGTGAATGGCAGCAGAGGAGAACAGAGAGCACCGGGTAGGCAAAGGGCAGAGGCAGAAGGACGCAGAGGACAGAGGTGAGGACACGTGCCCGGGGCAGGGGAGGCAGCGGTCGGTCCGCTCCCCCGTGAGGCCTGGCCGCACTCTGCACCCAGCACGCCAAGAGGCACCCAGCACGCCAAGAGGCACCCAGCACGCCAAGAGGCACCCAAGCAGGAAGCTTCCCAGGTCTGCTTAGATTCCGCCACTTTCCCAGGCCTGCTGCGTGGGGAGCCTGCTGCTTGGGTTTCGCTGCTTGCTGGAGCAGAGAAGCTGGGTGCACTGCACTCCCTCTCTACAGGGGTGCCATGCCTGTCCTGACCCCCTTCCTGAACAATAAAGAATGCTTATGCTATGCTGCATGAAAAGACAAGTTTCCGCATACAAACTGCAGAAGCCCCTACCACTCTCGTAGCTCGGGGCTCAGCCTTCTGGGACTGGTCCCACTGACCCGCGTGACAGTTAAATCTCTCTCACCTCTCTGAGAGCCATCTGACTTCTCTGGGGAAGTGCCGTAACAGCACCACTGTGTCGGTGTGAGCCCCCTTCACGCCTGGCTCAGGGTGTGGCCTCCTCAAAGGAAGGCAGCGATCCCAGGGAGAAGGAAACCAGCGCTGGAGGGGCCACGGCCGCAAGGACTTGGCAAAGACATGGGCCTGGCTGCTGGGCACCAGAATCCTCCCGCTGTAGGCTGGGAAGCTGAGGGGTGAGTGGTCGGACGCACAGCAACCACAGGCCATCACGTAGGGTGTCCGGCACCCAGACAGGAGCACAGTGAGCTTCAAACTAGGGCGCTTTCCTCTGTGTACAAGGCACTTCATTCACTGCTCGGGCCTGACAGACAGTGTAAGGAAAGACTGCGCTGGGCAAAGCACTCAGGAGAAAAGCGAAGCAACCACACAGTTCTGAGAGAACCAGGCGCTCGGCCGAAGCTCTGAGCCCCACGAGGGTCGGTGCCTTGAGCGCTGAGCTGTGACCACCAGCCAGGCCCCGCCAGGCAGGCCTCCACAGCTCACGCTTGTGCGCCCACCAGCCGCATGACCTGCGCGCCAGTGTTTGTAAACCCTGAGTGAACACTTTAGCCGGGATAGTTGGCAGCCAGGCGACCCGGGGGAAATGCGGTCACATCACGCACAGCACTGACTCCGGCTCGCCGGCCCCTCTTCCTCTTCAGGCCCCTGCAGCGCCTGCCCCTGGCAGGCCCAGAGCAGCTGGGGCAGCAGCAGGGTGCCCCACAGGCCCTCAGGTGTTGCCTCCCGGCCCCTGGAGCTCCCCACAGGCAATCTCAGTATTTGGAGAGAAGCTTGGTCACAGAAGGACCCCGGGGCTTGGGAAGGAGACCACACCGCAGGGCCGCACTTCAGGCTGGTGGAGATGCACCCCCGCCCACATCGGCGACCCTGTAGGTGCACCCCAGACAGAGGAGCCTGGCATCCTCCAGCAGGAGACCGGGGGAGGTGCTCAGTGAAAACTCCAGTCCGTGCTCTAAAGTTTCTCATTCAAGTTGTGCGATCACCCTACATCCTCGTGGAAATTTCGCCTTCTGAACAGCACGGCCCTAGGGGTGGCGTCACTGGACGACCAAGCATTAGAGGGTTGGGACCTCCAGCCACACCCACTGAGCTGGGGGTGGGTGCTGGGAGATTGTGCCCCATAAAAACTCTTCAGCAATGAGCTTCAGAGAGCTCCAGGTGGGTGACCATGGCCAGTGGGAGGGGACATGCCCAGAGAGGCGTGGAAGCTCCGCACCCCACTCCCCACAGCTTGCCCTCATCATTCTTTATGTGGCTCTTTCAGAGTTGTGTCCTCTACGATAAACTGGCCATCAGTAAGTAAATGATCTTCTGAGTTCTACAAGCTGTTCTAGCAAATTTCTGTGCGAATCCCTGATGTGTGGCAGATCAGTAAAAAGCACAGGGGGCCTGGATCTGTGACTGGCGCCTGAAGCAGAAGCGGGTGACGGCTGCGCCCTTTAAAAGGCAGCGCTGGACGCCCGGCCCATGTCCGCAGAGCGGGGGGACCGGGTGTTTGTGGAGGGGCCTATTGCTGTGACCGCTGCTGTGCCAGAGTCCTGTGGCCCACAGCGGGAGGTGCATCCTCACGCCTGGGTGTACACGAGAAAGATGTAAAGGGGAGCAGATGGCAGAAGGAAACACTCAGAACTCTGACCCAGACAGCAGGAGGGGGCGCTTCCTTTCTCCCACTGGGGTGGGTGGGGGATGAAGGCCTCCCTGGGGACAGCTAGGTCATGCCAGGCACCTCTGGATGAGGCTCTAGGGGAGAGAGCTGGCCATCAAGGGGGGCCATCAAGGCATACACAGCGCCTCCCGGGCCATGCCCACCCTCGAGAACCCTCTCTCCAATCCACCGACAAGACTCCTACACTGCGCTGCCGCTGCCGCTGGCCACGGCTCCAAGGCTGGACATCTAACTCGTGGGCTGGAGCCTATCTCAGGAATGTGAGCTAACCAATGAGCAAAGATAATGGTCATCTCTGGAATTAGTCACGGTCTGGGGTCAAAGATCACCATTTTGGCTGTGTCTGCCGACAATCAAGCCAAGAGCAATAAGAAGTGGTCATGTGCAGAGAACAGCTGAGACTAAGGCCGTGTGGGCCGAGGACGATGGAGCAGTGAGTGCACTTCCTATGTCAGAGGCCACCAAATGCCTGTTCCTCATACTACTGCTAACACCAGCCCCCAGAATAAGCCATCTCTTTCCAATCACAAGATCCAAAAGCAGAAACAAGACACGGAGCAGGGAGGCCGAAGGCTGGGGAGGGGGAGGGGAGGTGCGGGAGGGGCAGGGAGGCAGAAGAGCCGGGCCCCAGGTGCTGGGCGCCGAGCAGTCCAGGACTGGCAGGGAGACTCAGGTGAAGAACGTCAGGTCAGTCGCGGGAGGAGAGAAAGTGGCCGGAGAGAGAAAGTGGCGCGGAGGGGCTGGAGCCGGGGGATGGAGGAGCAGGGTGGGGAGGCAGAGACGGTGCAGGCAGGGGCGGCCCCGGGGTACCTGCTGGAGGCTGCTGCTCCAGACGCACTGCTGCCAGCCCCCGTCGGCACCCTTGGAGTCCAGGCAGGAGGAGCAGTTGGGCAGGAGGTGACAGGGGGTGGGGCAGGGCAGAGGGGGCGACGACTCCACCGGCATCGGGGACACGTTCAGCAGAGAGTGGCTGAAGCACGTCCAGTCATAGGTGGGCTGCACCGAGAGGATGCGGCGGGTCTCCCCTGGGGTGGGGGCACAGCAGTGAGAACCTGCTCGGACGCCAGCACCCCTCACTCGGCCAAGAGTCCGGGCCCTCCACGCCCGCTCGGGGCCAAGCCTGGGCTGACCTGTCCGCTTGAACTGCCGAGTCCACATGCACTTGCCCTCCCTGGTGCACTGCTCGCAGTCAGCCGCCCCGCAGGCGGCCTCAGAGCAGTTCCCTGCCCAGAAGACCTCGCGCTGGTTGATCCGACAGTCATTCTCCGAGGTGCAGGACCCATTGCGCCCGATGCAGGCACCCTCAGGGCAGTTGGTACACCACTTACAGCGGGGGGCTGATGCCTGGCGGGAGCAGACGGTGCTCAGTGGGGTGCTCAGGGCCACAGCACCCCTCCGACCCGGCACGTTCCACCCTCACAGCCCATGGGCTTGGTGCGCCCAGTGTCCCTCACCTCTCCGTCTCCTGGCTGCAGGGTCCGGGGGTGGCGGGCCAGGCACTCACTGCAGGTCCGGAGACGGCGACATTCCTCTGGAGAGCGAGGCATTGGGGAGCAGGGCGGGCCCCCACAGCCCAGCCTGGGGAGGCAGGAGGCTTGGCTCATCACTCCCAGCCAGGCCGCACCCCCCTCCCCAGGTACCTCCTCCTGGTGGCTCCTGAACCTGCAGGATCCCACAAGTGGGCCCAAACCTGCTCTGTCCACCCCACCTGGGGAAAAGGGTCCTCTGCCCACCTGTCACCCGGTTTCGAGACACGGAATATCTCCTACCCTTCCAGCCACCGAGGCCTCTGCTTCTGAACTTCCGACTGTCCCCTCCTGTCTGTACCTGCAGTCTCTCCTCAGCCTGTCGCCCCGCCCTGCCTCCCCATGTCTCTCCACCTGCAGCTTCTGCTTCTCACTCTCTCTCCATCCCTCACAACTGCCCTAGGGGTTTTCTGCCCAGGGCCTCCCCCTGCCCTTTTCCGCTCAAACTTTCCCAGTCTCTGTCAACCCACAAAGGAGGTCCTTCCCCAAATCCTTGAAGACCCGTGTGATTCAGAACTTGCCAGATCCCAGAAAAGCAGTGGGTGCACCCATTATTACATGGCTGGAGAGCACCCCATAACAAGTCCATCAATATTAATAAACACAGTGACCCACTCAGTGGACACAGAAAGCCCAGCGTCGCCTCAGCTCAGCACACAGCCCAGCATAACCCAAGAGGGCACTAGTAGCATCCTGGGGTTTCTGGAGTCCCGGCCACTAGTGAGGGTGAGCTGAGGCCCTGGAGGCCCGTGGAGTGGCCCCCAGCCCCCACTCGTCTCATCCTCCCCCAACGAGATGACCTCCCAAAGGGGACTTCGATGCAGTCCCAGTCCCAAGCCTCTGCTGCTCCAACCCCACCGGCCGCTCGGCGGCGGGTGGCCCCTGCGCTCGGAGCTCTCCAGCCACCCGTGCCGTTTCCCCACGAGAGCTGGATCCCGATCAGACTCTCTCCTCCCAAGATTTCCCCGCAAGCCGGCCTAGCCCACTGGGAGGGTACCAGCACCACCCACCCACGCCCCGTCCGTCACCATGGTTACCTGTGGGCCTGATCCCCAGACAAGCAGGCCCCGTGGCACCAAGTGCAGGCCCCAGACTGGTTACAAGCTTCAGGCGAGGGCAGCAGGCGGCAGGGGTCGGGGGGCAGAGTCAGGGCCAGCAGCCGACCCAGGGCCACTCCCCCAAAGCCCCCTGAGATGTACAGGCGGCCCCCCACTGCCGCTACAGCATGGGCCACAGATTCTTCCATCGGGGGACCCACGGAGGCCGGGCCTGGAATAAAGACAGAGCATTCAGAAGGAGAGAGCGGGACGTGTGGGAAGGGACGCTCGAGGAGATGCCGGCCAGGAAGATGGCTGCCCGGGACGGTTAAGGAGAGCAGAGGCAGTGGAGGAGAGACAGGAGAGTGACAAGGCCAAACAGAGCAAGAGAAGCAGAGCGAGAGCGAGACAGAAGAGGGAGACACAGAGAACAGGCGCAGGAGGAGGGGAACAGCATGGAGCTGGGGAGAGGTGGCCGAGCTGCAGGCACCAGGCTCTGCGAGCCAGACGCTGCACAGCGGCTCATTTGTAATCTTCGTTTGTAAATTTCACCTCAGTGATTTTTAATCCTCAAAAAGAAACAGAGCAATACAAATACAGATTAAAACAGAGACAGACAGCAGGTCAGAGAGAGAACCAAAAAGGAGAGAGGCCTTTCAGAGATGCAGTCTGAGAGCCGAGTGAGGCCAACGGGCAGGACACAGCCCCTCCCTTCTCCCCAGCGGGGGGGGGGGGCGGTGGTGGACACCGCCTGGACTCTCCAGCAAACCAGTGCTTGGGTCTCACTAGGCGCAGGGCGTGCCCATCCCCGCCCGGGACCCCCCGAGTCGCCGGCGGTGCCCCAGTGCGGGGTCCGCGCCCCCGCCCGGCAGTCTCACGCACCTCACGTAGGGCAGTCCTCCGGGGCGCGGGGGGGGGGGGCGGTGGTGCTGTCGTCACCCCTTTTCGCACACAAGGGAATGGAAACCTGGAGAGTTTCTCACGTGACTGGTCCATGGTTGGCGGGGAGGTGGTGGCAGGTCTTTCTTGACCCTGTTTATGTCACCTGTGTGCCTTTGCCTAGGAAGCAGTCCCGTCTTGTGGACGTTGCAAAAAGTTTTATTTGTGTTAAAGCGGTCCGCGAGCATTTTTTTTGGCCTCCGAGATGGTTGTGAATTGTCACCCAAATGCAACGCTCAGTGATGTAGTGGACGGATTCTTACTCATGCAGTTCCAGCCAGCACCCCCTGCGACAGCATTTCCAGCTTTAAGCTATTAAAGTCATTCCTGTGGGAAGCCTGCATTTGGCGCTCTGGAGAATGACACTTTTCCGAAGGAAACGAGGCTCTTCTCATTGGGGTGGCATGCAAATCGTGTAGAGCAATGATGTACAAAGTTCAGTGGGTAGAAACTTAACTGCAAAGACAGCAGGTGGACTGGAAGAGACTTCGGGACTCAACATCTCAAAGCGAGCAGTTTCA
>NW_004567142.1:1587934-1616642 GCF_000260355.1 Condylura cristata | reverse complement strand
GGGGGGGGGGGGGCGGTGGTGCTTTTCCTTCTAGTTTTACAAACTATGTACAGTGAACAGTACTGCTTTTATAATCAGAGTAAAAACGAGACTTTGCCAAGGAAAAGAACACGGAAGGACAGGAAGTGAGTGCTGACGAGCGGGGGCCCAGGACGGCGTGGGGACAGGAGGGGCTTACGGGTGACACTGGGCAGCAGCCAGGAGTTGCAGTTGACCTGGTAGAGCAAAACGTCACTGCTGAACTCGTCGGGGTCCGAGCGCCCCCCAAGGACCACCATGGTGTCCCCTAGAAGGGCTGAAGCGTGGAAAAGTCGGGGCTGAGGCTGTTGGGGAGACAGGTGGCAGGGGTGGCCCGTCAGCGTGCACAGTCCTCCTCGTCTCATGCCCCCTCAGGCCACCCACACCTCCCCCTCCTGCCTATCAGGTGCCCAGGTCCTGACCCCTCAGATCCCGCCCTCAGACACCTCCTCACAGCAACCTCCACTGCCATCGCATTCCCTCCTAACTCCCGAACCCCCACGCCCTGTGCTGCTCCCAGAACCTAGCTCCGAGGGCTGGAGACGCCCCCCGGTGACCTCAAGTCAACTCTCTGACTTCCACCTCCTCAAAGTTCAGCCCCCAGAAGTGCTTAGAAACGGCTGTGGGTGAAAACCACAACCACCCCCAGCCAGAGTAGCCGCCCCGCTGGCCTGAGGGCGCAAGGTGCCGTGTTTCACAGATGGGGGGATCCAGCAGCTGCCAGGGCCACAGAGTGGGCAGACCTGCACAGAACCCAGGCATCTCCCCTCCTGGGCTAGGGCCCTTTCCTCCACGTTGGGGAAAGAAGAGGAGTCTTGGGGGAGCCACAATTTGGTGTGGGGGGCTGAAAGCAGAAGGAATATGAATCCAAGGCGGAGTGAGACCTTGGATTCCCCCACTGGGAAAGGAGGCCCCCTCTCTCCTGCCCCCCACATCCACGTCTGCAGCATTTTTCCTGACCTTTGCCCCCTGGGAAGGGGCCAGCAGGCTCCAGGTGCGGTCGGGACAGTGCAGGGAGTAGAGCTCGGGGGACGGAGCCGCCTGCTCCACATGGAAGCGAAAACCCCCGAACACATAGAGGGAGTCGGTGGCCTCATGGTACACAGCAGAATGGCCATAGAGACCTGGGGGCAGGGGAGAGACGAGTGCGCAGGGAGACTGAGCGGGAAGGCTGAGGGCTTTGGGTCCCCACCTTCCTGGGCTCCCCTTCCCGCTACCCGAGACGGCCCTGACCTAGGAGCCCTTCTCAACCCATCCTCTCCCTCTCTCCCTTCTGTCCTAAAGGACAACTGCGAAGCTCTGGGAAAGAGGTGGTGGGGGTCAGGTTGGGGACAGTCACCGAAGGATGTCAAAGGAGAGGTGGAGAGACCTGGGGGCAGAGATGAAGGCCCTGGGGCAGGGAGGCGGTGACCCGCTGGTACTAGGCAGGATCAGTGTGGAGCGAAAGAAAGAAACCAGACTTCCCTGAGAGGTGGGGAGGGTGGGAGAAGACAGGGGTGACAGGGTCCAGGGCCGTGACCGGTGTGGGAGCGAGCAGAGGCCCAAACAGGCGTGAGGTCAAAAGTACTGGACGCTCCCGTCCCAAGCCCCACCTGTGGGGGGTGTTCCGCTCTGGGTCCCAGACACCCAGGTGCCAGTCGCCAGCTGGTACTCAAGCAGCTGCTGGTTGAAGCCATTTTCAGGGGAGTAACCGCCCACGAGGAGCAGAGACAGGCCGCGGCGGGCAGTAAGCGTGTGACCGGCAACTGCTGGCAGCTCCAGTGTCTGAGGGGCCTGCGGAGGAGGGCAGAGGTCAGGGTGGGCGAGAGGTTGGGGTGGCCTGGGAGGCAGACATGACACGCAGAGCCTCCCACAGTCCCCTGGAACTGCTGAGGCCAGACCCATCCCGACCAGCGCTCTCCAGGCAGGCGGGCTGCTGCCCACTGTGGGCTGGCTGACCAGAGCACAGCATCCCCATGACCATGCTGCAGCCTGGGATGTTGCTGACCTGGAAGGTCAGTGCAATTCAGCTCTGGGACGAGTGCTGGAGCCCTGGAGGTAACTGTTTCCTCTGGAGGGCGAAGCTCCCAGATCTGAGTCCCGTTGGGGAGTGGGGATGGGGAGGGATTCTCACCTTCTCCTGCCGCCACTGCAGGGTGGTGAGGTTGAGGACCCAGAAGTCACGGGCAACACCCCCAGCTGTGAGCCCGCCCAGCAGGTACATGGCACCACGGCCAGAGGACACATAGGCCGCTGCGTGGAAGGAACGGGGTGAGGGGCCTGGACCCCCGTCCTCAGCTCCTGCCAGCATCTGTGTCCACCGCCGCTCGCTCACTGAATACCTGGGGTGGAAAGGCAAAAAGCAGCCTCACTATACAGTCATCCCCGCACCCCTGGGGCAACCCCCCACAGGTATCCCAGCATCCCCTGGGATAACCTCCTATGACAGTGATGTTTGGGTGGATACCACCCAAGTAAGTATCCAGTCCCTGAGGTCAATCTCCTATGATAAGTGTCCAGCACCCCGTGAGGTGACTTTCCCTCATGCAGGTACCCCACATCTTCAGGGCAGTCCTCACCTGTACAGGTTTCCCAGCAGCCCCTGGGGCAGGCCCAGGCCTCCAAACATCCACAAGGTGGCATCAGGTCCCTCCACCATGGTGTGTCCCAGGCGGTGCAGGAAGCGGCTAGCCATGTCCTGGGTGGAGGTGGGTGTGGGGTCAAGCTAAAGTCATGACAGTCAGGCAGGGTAGGGGAGAATCTGGAGGGAGAGAGGAGGGCCCCAGGTGTAGCGGCAGCTGTAGGACACCTCCCCAGGAGTGTCCACGACTCACAGCTGAGAGACGGCTGTCCATGAGGGTCTCCCACACCAGCTGCCCTCCATCCAGCTTGGTGGCACAGTCAGGGCCCCCGAAGCCCTCAGCACAGATGCACACGCCGAGACTCTAGGGGACAGGAGGCGGCTCAGGGGAGCCCTGGCAGGCTGCGCTGTCCCACCCAACCTGCACAGTCCCGCCAGTACCTGGTTACAAGTCCCTGCCCCGCTGTGGGCATTGCAGTTCTCAGGACACAGAGCCATGCGGCAGTGGGGGCCAGCCCAGCCCTGGGGACATCGGCAGAGTCCAGCACCCGAGGCCCCATCCTGGGGCACACACTCCTGGGGTACAGGGCAACTCCCAGGGCCGCCTGACCCGCAGCGGGCAGAGCCCACCGAGGCGTTGAAGCCCCACGATGAGGAGCCGTTGGCCTCCCAGTGCAGCACCAGCAGCCCTGCGGGGAGAGGCGAGGGTCTCGCGGCGCTGTCTCGTTCCAGGGCGTGACTCCAGCCCAGGGCTCTGGGAAGACCCAGCAGAGCTGGGCAGGGAAGCAAGGGGACTGCCGATCTACAGTCCCTGCCGTGAGTGACCATGGTGACCGTGAGTGGCCGCCCTCACCCTCCTGCTCGCTGCGCACTCTGCCTCGTCCAACCCAAGTTCTGCTGCTCTTAAGGCCGAAATCTCTCTTGCTCACCCACGCTTGCACCTGGCCTGGGCACCAGTGCTGTGTCCCTGTGCCCTTCCTGGCAGCCCGAGGCGCTGTCCTTCATAGCAGCCCAAGTGACCCCTCAGGATCTGGAGTGGGATCCTGTCACTGGCAGGCTGCAAACCCTCCACTGCTCCCTCCTGCTCTTTCCCAAACCTAGCCTCGTAGAAAGCAGGCCAGGGAGGAGGGCAGTTAATTACATGTGCAAAAATTGTCTCAATAAAGTGTCTGCATTTTTAAAGGCGACCCCACAGGCCCTCTGACCTCCACCGCTCCCACTCTCCCAGCCCCCCATGCTCCAGCACCACCAGCCTCCTTCCTGCTGCTCAGGGCCTGGGCATCTGCGTTCCCCCCCGGAGTAGTCTCCCTCACCCATGCAGGGCCACTCTCGTGCCTCCTCTTGTCCCTCAGTGCAGGTCACACTCCTCGGAGTGTGTTTTGTTCCGAGAGTGCCCATGGCCCCTGTTCCCGGCTGCAGCCCCAGTGTCCAGCACAGTAACCTGGCTCACTGCAGGGCTCAGCAGCGGGTCCCTCGGTGCCAGTCACCCACTGTGAGGGGACTGTGTAATCTCCAGCAGGCCAACTACACTCTCTCCCAATCACGCTCTCTCCCAGCCTTGGAGTCAGGCTCAGTTACAACAGGAAGGAAGGAGTTTCCAACTCTGCCCCTCTGACCACCGTGGCTAATTTATTTCCAGTCGCACCATCACACTAAGCTGGCTTCCTCAACCTCTCAGCACTGCTGACGGCTGGGGCCTGGCAATTCTCAGCGGTGGGGGCTGTCCCATCCATGTGCTGTCAAATGCAAAGCAGCATCCCTGGCCGCCTCGAGATGCCAGCCTCACCTTCGATCATGACCCCTCAAATGACACTGGACGTCGCTAAGGAGCCCTTGGCCCTTGGGTGAGAACTATCGGAAGGGAGATTCTCAGCCACATTCTGTGTGCCCTTGAGGCATGTCCACTAGACCCTTCTTCCCAAGAGGTAGCCCGGCCAGCATAATCCTCTCTGTTTGCCTCTCAGCTGAAGAAACTGAGGCCCTGAGAGGGCATCACCCAACAAGTCAGTGGCAGATTGGGCTGGAACCAGCGCGGAGCTGGGTCTTGCGCACACCTCAGGCGGCCAGGTGCGGGGCCAGGGCAGACACGGCCCAGGACAGACGTGCCCTCCCCCCAGCTCCATACCAGATAGGGCCTGCACAGTGAGAGGCCTGTCCCGCCGCTGGCCGCAGAAGGCAGCAATGAGGCTGCGGTCTGACTGGACGACACCAGTGTCCAGGAAGCGTGGGAATCCATCAAAGGCCAGGACATAGCTCAACTGGAGGGATGTAGAGTTGAGGATCAGCAGATGATGAGGATAAGAAGGAAGTTCTGGGGCTAGGAGGAGGGGAAGCTCAAGAGGGGTGCAGTCTGGGCCGGGAGGGCGCTGGTGGGCTGCCCTGGGCAGCCAGTGGAACTGTGACATGGTCACCGCCGTGTTCACAGCAGACGTGGCTAATCCACCAGGCCCGCTCCGCGGAGCCTTTTCTCAGTGTACAGCTCCTGGTGGCCACTCAATCGTTATCCATCAAGTTACTAATACACCTGCCTGGAATGAGGAAGGGGCGTTTTGAGGCTCTGGGGGTGGGGAACTAGAGTAGCATTTGGGGCTTAAAGGATGGTCAAATGGACTCGGGGGTCAGGGCCTGTCTAAGGATTCAGTCTGGATGAGGGAGATGTAGTCCTGAACCCCAGTGCTCACCGTGCAGGGGGTGCTGCTGTCAGGGGAGAAGGTGAGGGTGAGTGGGGGACAGAGGGTCTCGGGTGCGCACGGCTGCAGCACCTCAGTGGCCGAGACAACCCACACACAGTAGGAGAGGCCTGGCCCAGCTCGTGCAGCCCCGCCACCTGGAGGCAGCAGCCCCCCAACCCGGCGTGAGCCCAATGCCACTGAGGACACGTTGGTGAGGAGGGCACGACCCCCACATTCCCGGAAGCAGGAGCCACTGGCCCTGGGAGGTGGAAGAGAACCAGAGTCAGACCCATCTTGGCCCCCCAACCATGGCTACAGGATGCCTCCACCCTATGTGCTTAGCCCCTGGCTCACCGGGGGTCCCCGTAGTAGCCGGGGGAGCAGAGCTGGCAGTGGGCACCCTCAGTGTGGTCCTGGCAGAAGCAGAGTCCGCTGAGGTTGTCGCAGTGGCCACGGCGCGGGTCCCCGTGCCCGTTGCACTGGCAGGGCCGGCAGCCGCCCGAGCCAGTGGCGTTGCCAAAGCTGCCGGGCCGGCACCGTTCACAGTGCTCCCCCCACGTCCAGTCTGCGGAGACCCCACAGGCGTAGGTCAGGAGTCTCAACCGATGGCTCGGCTGGATCTCTGAGCCCACCTGGCTGCTTCAAAGGAGAGTAACCAGGGTCTGAAGTGGGGGGACTGAGCCCAGCCAAACAGAGGCGTGGCTCTGAAACCTGGGCTGGGGCGGGAAGGGGGCAGGGGAACCCAGAGCTGGGTGAGGGAAACCAGAGGAGCCCCTCCAAGGCCAGCTCTGGGGTGCCGCTCACCTTGGCACTCGTCACAGAAGCCAGGTCCACGCTTGCGGCAGTGGCTGTGGAAGTTGCAGCCGCAGTCCCGGGAGCAGCGGGGGAGCGGGGGCCCGGGGGCGGGTGTGGGCGGAGGCAGGTAGGACGTCCAGCCCAGGTCACACACACAGGTGAAGTCGGGGGGCCCGCTGCACACGCCATGGCCACAGTCTTCCAGGCACCTGAGGGCCATGGAGGGTGGGGGGGCTGGGCAGGCCCAGAGCCCCCAGGGCAGCCCATCTACCCGGTCATCGCCAGCTCCCCTGCAGCACTCCCCTGCAGCACGACCCTGCTGCCGGGGTAACCCCCACACAGGGCAACACCCCTCTGCTCTGGCACCACTGCTCATCAGCTCTCTGAAAAACTCCTTTTCGAGTCGGTCCCCCTCCATCTCCAGGGCAACCCTGAAGCCCACAGCTCTGGCTGAGCCATCCCCACAGCAACCAGTGCTACGTCAGGGGCCCTGTCGCTCCAGAGAAGGCAGCGTCTGCAGGGGACAGACCCCAGGCTCACTGAGACGCTGGTTCCACAGAGGGGTCCCAGCACCGTGACCACTGCCGCCTCCACCTCCACACGCCAGGGCCCAGGCCGGCATCGCCACGGAAACCGCGCCTCACTCACGTGCGGTTGCAGTAGGTGACGCCGTCGCCCTGGTAGCCCCGCTGGCAGTGACATTCGTAGCTGAGGGGCGTGTTCAGGCAGGTGGCCCTCGGGTGGCACCGCGCCAGGCCCAGGCGACACTCATCCACATCTGGACAGCGGGCATAGGCCCAGCGGGCAGGAAGGGCCACAGGCAGCCCCAGGCCCTCCCCAACCCACAGGGAGCAGTTACCCCCACCCAGCGGCCCCGAGAAGTCTCCCTGGAGGCACCTGGGGCGAGGGGGTGAGAAAGGGGGCAGAAGCCAGGAAGATAAAGAAACAAGAGACAGAGGCAGTGAGGCAGTGACAGCAAGAGGAACCGAAATATGGAGAGAGATGGAGAGAAACCCAGAAAAGACAAACAAAAACAACTTGAAAGGACAGTAGCGAAAAGGAGATACAGTGACGAGGGAGAGACGCAGAGAAGAAACAGACAAGGAGGAAGGAAACAGGAGAGGCGAGGGAAAACAAGTCAGAGGCAGAAAGAGCGGAGAGGGCGAAAAACAGCGGTGAAAGGAAGGAAGAGGCCCGGGGCAGACAGACAGACAAATCCGTCAGAACCGGTCGGCAGAGCCACAGGGCCCGCCCGCCAGCCCGCCCCGGCGCCGCCAGCCTCACCGCCCCAGCGTGGGGTTGTCCTCGTTGCCACACCAGCCGCACTCGTGGCTCTGCAGGCACTCGTGGCAGGTGAGGAAGCGGTCACAGCTCCGGCAGCGGGGCTCCGAGTGCACGCTGCAAGGCCCAGGCATGCGGGGTCACAGCCCCCCGCCTGGCTCTGACTCCCCTCCCAACGCCCACCTCGCCGCGCGGCCCACACCTGTCGTCCCAGCCACGGCAGCCCCCGTGCGGGTACCGGGCCAGGTAGGCGGCGAACAGGAAGCAGGTGTGGGTGGACTGGCACCAGGCGCACTGGCTGGAGTTGGCCAGGCAGTCGTCACAGGTCAGCCGCCTGGGGACGGGGAGTGCGTCACGCCACCCACGGACCGGACCCCCACGACTGCCCCACCGCACTCCACTCCCTGGGCCCGGCGGGGCTCACTGGCTGCAGAGTGGGGGGCACTCCTCCGGACTCTTCAGGGCGCCCCGGCCCCGGCCCCGCCGGCTGCAGGCTGCGTCCCCTTTGCGGCTGGTGCTCTGATGCCATTCGCAGAAGGGATCCTGAGGGGTGGGGGAGTAAGAGCCCCCCGCTAGCCAGGCCCCGGCATCGCCAGCTCAACAAGTGGCTCCTTCCCTGGCCTCCCCCACCCTGTCCCACAGACCAGCCTCCACGTCTGCTCCCTCCCCAGCCACCAGCCTGACTTGCCCTTCAGCCAGTGAAGCAGGTTCTACCTGCCCAGTCCCCACTCCCTCCTTGGAGCAATGGCAACTCTTGGAATCCCAAGGCCCCAACTGTGACCCTGCCACCCAGGGTTCAGCTCTGGGGAGCCCTCCCCCTTTCCCAGGTGCCTGGCTGGGCTGCCTCCACTCCAGGACCTCCCTCCATGGCCCAGCAGGTACCTGGGTGCAGGCGTGACAGTCGCGATGCTCCTCACAGAGCGGGCAGAGGGCAGGCACCAGCACCAGCAGGGCCCCACCAGGCCCGTCGTCACCATCCCCACAGTGGGCCCCACTCTGGCGCAGGTGGCAGGTGGCACTGGTCAGGCACCAGCCGCAGCCCTGGTCCGCCAAGCAGCCCAGGCAGGAGGAGTAGGAGGCACAGGCCGAGGAGCGGTAGGGTTCCAGGAAGAAGAAGGAGATCTCCTGGGGGAGGGGCCATGTGAGGTCAGGGTCAAGGTTTGGGGTGGGGGTCAGAGTTTGGAGCTAAAGACTTAAGTGTCTGGAGACAAGGTTGAGAATTCAGGTGCACAGGAAGTCAGGATTTAGGGATGAGAGTCAGAGAATCTAGACATGAGGGGTCAGAAGTCAGTGTCTATGGAGTCAGATGTGGCAGTGGTCAGCAAAGGAGATCGGGTCAGGCCTTGCGGTCAAATGTTGGCGTCAAGATCAACCCTGACGTTCAGAGGCCAAGAGTCAAGGAGTAAGAGCACAAGATCAGGGAGTTAAGTGTGTGGCCGGGGTTCAGAAGACGCAGGGGAGCTAAGCCTGGGCGTGGGGACTCACGCTGCCGCCTGGCACGCCTGTCCGGTCCCACAGCAGGGTGAGCTCGCTGTGCCCAGGGCCCGCCGAGCCGTTGAGCTGGCCGCGGATCTCCACGGCATACTTGTGGCCTCGCCCAGGCAGTGGGAAGAGGCGAGCAGACCCCGGGCGCTGTAGCCGTCTCGTCTCCTTCTCCTGCTGGGCCACCCAGCGCCCTACCTCCTCCTGGAGCGGGAATGTAGCAGATAGGGACTCCACAACTTTCCACCTCACCCCCACCCCTGAAACCTCCCAGAGACCCAATATCCAGCACACACCTCCTCCTGGGAAGAGGAAAAAGGCCTCAGAGTTCCTTAGACCCTAAGGACCTCTAAGCACCCCTCAAGCCTCCCAGAGGCCCTCCTCCTCCCCAGTCTGGCCTGGTTACACGGACCTTCCAAACCTCCTTTGAAATTCCCCCAAATTCTGTTCACAATTGGAAAGAGCCCACCCTTTCTCCATTAAGGACTCAGTTCTCCCCACTGCTCCCCACTGCACTTCTCCAGCCCCCACATTTGTAAACAACCCCCAGCGCCCCAGGTACTCACCATGTTCTCTGTGTCAGGGCCACGGGCCATCCGGGCCAGAACATGGAGGCGCTGAGCCCGGGCCCACACAGCCACGTCCTCAGAGCCCCGGCCAGGCCCGCCCTGCAGCAGGGGGTGGATGAAGCCGCGGTAGACCAGGGACACGTCCGTCTCTGGGCTGGGGGTCAGAGTGATGGTCGTACTGCGGACAATCAAGACCTGTGCCGTGGGACAGAAGGGCACGTGTGAAGCACCTGCACTGTCCTGCGGCCCCCAGGCCCTCAGGCTGTTTCAGACCAGGGGTGCCAGGCGCTAGGAGGAACAGAGATGGAAAAGGGTTACTTAAAGGACCCGGGGCTTAATTTTGGGGTGATGAAATGTCCTTGAACTAGATGGTGGTGACAGCTGCAGGATATAGTGAGTGTGACAGCCAACTGTCACTAACGGTAAATTTTCTGTTGTGTGTGTGTTTTTTTAAAGATTTATTTATTTATGCATATACAACTGGGGTACAGGCCAGAGGTGTGGTGGGTGAGAGCATTTACCAGAGACAGAGTGGGGAGCAGAACAGGCAGGTTTGCTGAAGTCCACTGCTGAGGGGAGCAGTGGGTGGGTCAGGAGAGGTCAGCTGCACCATGTGGGTCATCTCCCTGGCAGGGGATCAAACTCGTGCTGGAGTGGCTTTGGAGAGCTTCAAAATATGGTGTTTTAACATGTGTGCCACCAGGGAAAGCCCCTGTTATGTATGTTTTACCACAATTTTTAAAAAGTAAGTCAACAAGGAAAATCAGGCCCTTAACTATGAAGACTTATGGGGTAGACGCAAGAGTGATAAACAATGATCCATCTGACGATCAAAAACTCTCAGATGAGGTCCCTCCACATTGCATGCCGGGAACCCTCCCAGGCTCCCCACCTTGTCGGGCTGAGAGGCATTGGGGGGCTGCTGGAAAGTGAGCAGGTGCAGGCCAGGCAGGAAGCTCTGGGTGACACAGGCCTCCAGGGATGTGACGAAGACAGGTGCAGGCCCCCACCAGCCCACGGTGCCTGAGATCTGCTCCCCTCGGCAGCGGGCCTGCTCTATGATGACAAGAAGGGGGCGAGGGGTGAGAATGGGGTTCTGCTGGCCCCCTCCCATGCCACCACTGGACACTCACCAGGCCGAGGCAGGCAGCTCTCGTTGTGCACACACCAGCCCAGGGCGCCAGGCCCGCGGGGAGGAGCTGCGGAGCTGCTGAAGGCCAGGCAGGCCTGGCAGTCCCCCAGGAGGCGGCCCAGGCCCAGGCAGCTGGCAGCTGGACACTGCAGGGAGGGGGCAGGGTCATCCTCCACCAGGACTTAAGGGATCTTAGAAGGGCTGTGCACGCGAGGGTGGGGGCTGAAGGGGTCAGGAACTGTAGGAAGGAACTGAAAGCTGAAATGAGAATGACGGAGAGGACAGGGGCTACGGGGCAGCGTCCGAATTCGGAACAATTAGGCAGAAAGTAAAGGTTCAGGGCTCAGCATTCGGGAATGACTATTGTAGGTATGAAACAGGTTTCCCAAGTGTGAGAAAATCATTCTCTACTTGGGTCGGAGGGAGACCCTGGTTTCCACGCTTGGGGACAGAGTGCTAAGATGGTCACTCACAGCCCCTGAGGGCGTCCCAGGAGGAGGTGCAGCCTGGCAGGCCCCCTGGCACCAACTGCATTCTGGATCTCGGGAGCAGACGCTGTGGTCTGTGTACATGGAGCAATAGTCCAGGTGGTACTGTGGAGAGAGGGGTGAAGGGGTGCCTCAGTCCTGGGCCTGTCCCTACATCCCCACTTGCTGGGATTATCCCTGGGAACCCCGATCACTCAGCACCCCCATCCCCTCGTCCCCTAACCCAAGGACCTCATTCCTCCTCCCCTGAACCTGAGGACTGACCTTCCTTGTCTTATGGACTTCCTTCCCCTCAGAAACCCCCAACCTTCTCCCTCATTTGTAGGAACAATGCTACCTTCTCCTAACCCCTCTCCCTATCACCCCGATACTCACATCTGGGGCAGGTGCCTGGAACACAAAGGGAGGCACCTTGTAAGCCATCAAGTCCCCACGGGGCCGGCCACTGTATCCCCCAGCCACCAACAGGACACTGCCCCCAAGCACAGCCGCCACATGGGAGTAGCGGCCACTGGGGGGCGCTGCTCGGCCTAAGAGAAACAGATCCCCAAAGGACATGAGACCTCCCCCTTCCTGTCCCACTACCACCTTCATGGCTCCCATGTCCAAGGTGACCACCCCTGACTCTCCCAGGCCTTCGCCCAAGCTCCTGGTTCCCACTTCAACCCACCTGCCCGAGGAAACCGCCCAGCCTGCCTGGCGCGTACCGCCTCTAGCTGTCCCTTGCCCAAACCACTTTTCCAACAGAGAAGAATCTTTGGGGTTGGGAAGACTTGGGTTCAAATCATGCCTTAACCACTGACTAGCTGTGTGGCTTTGGGCACGAGGCTAGACTTCTACATCATGTGTTCTTTTTCTGCAAATGCAGCCATGTGTTTGATTTCTGCCTGGGACATATTCTCTCCTACTCGCAGTCCACAAGGCTCAAGCTGAGCTGTCCCTGCCTCTGGCAGCAGAGGTTTTAGCCAAGCCACTCGGTGTCCGTGGCCAAATGCTATGACTCTTGAGGAAAACGCACTCTTTCCTCTCTGGGCATTTAAAAGGAGTAGAATGGAATCCCCAGGCTGCTGGCGAGCATCACTACTTCTGCTAGAGACAGGAGCAAACACGGGGGGCGCTGGAGAGACCGACACCATCACTCCAGTGAGTCCAGAAATTCTCCCCTTTTTAAGTAGGTTGGATTGGATTTCTGTCCCTTAAACCAGAGCTCTGACTGCAGTGGTCAGCTACTGAGCCTCCCTAACCTTTCCAGATCACAGGCTCCATGGGCACGTGGGAGTCGGCCTGGGGACTCACAAATGGCAAAGGAGGACGAGGCCTCTAGAAACCTCACACGAGGGCCTAAAGCAGAGATAGGGCAGGCAGAGGCCTGGATCGGAGGCTCTGAACGTCAGCCCCACGTTGTATTCCTGATGGCCACGCCATGCTCCTTTGGACCTCCTGCCCAGCCTGAAGTGCGCAATGTCCCTTCCTCGGGCTTGTCCTGTATCCTCACTCTTCTGTCCAGTGGGGCAGGAAGAACAGAGGGCCACCAGAAGGCCTGCAGCACCCTGAAATACGTCAGGCTGTCTGTGTACCAGCCAAGAGCCTTTCTGAGGAGACACCTGTAGCTTTCTTCTGATTTGCAAAATATCTCTGACCTGATGATTTTGACATCTGAAGGCTTACCCGCTCCCTGATGAGCCCACTGGCCTGGACGGTCACCACTTAGAAACATGTCAAGCCCTTCCCTTGGGATCCTTGTTCCTCGAGCATCTCAATTTACTCTCACAACAACTTGATGGCCTATGTATTACTGTGGTCCTCACTTTACAGATGGAAATGGAGGCAAAGAGAGATTTGATAATGATTTCTGCATAGATGACCGTTTGGAGCTAGCCACCCTGATTCTGTCTCTTTCCCACTGTGTGACTCTGCTGTCCCTCCCTGGGGCAACAAGAAACCGGCTAAACCTGGATCCAAACCCCAGTTTGATTCTATGCTAACTGTCCCCCTTCAATAGCAACACCCTGTTTGACTCAGCTCCAGTACGATGCCTAGCTCGCCCCAAGAATGCCCAGGTGCACTGAGGGGTAGTATGAGCCTCAGGAGCCCCTCAAGGAAACAGAAGGGGTCACTCACCCTCCGGAGTCCCTGGGGGAGCAAGCTCAGCCCCTGATACCCACTGATGGCAGCCGAGGTGGTAGAAGAAGATGCCGTCTTCATAGCACTTTTCCTCCTGGTAATGGGTGTGCACATTGCCCCCTGGGAAAGGAGGGAAAGGGCACAGCTGGCAACCCTGGCATAGGTAGGGAGACCCGCGCAGGGAACCTCAGGTCGGGGTGACCTGGCCCCCAGGTAGGCAGGGCAGGTGGAACAGGGGAGCCGCCTCACCATAGACCACCATGTAGTTGCCCAAGACGCTGGCTGTATGGAAGGCTCGCTCCCGCGGGCCCTGCAGCCCATCCCGGCCCTTCAGGGTTGTCCACACACGCCGATCCACGTGGAAGAGCTCAGTGGAGTTGACCCGCACAGAGAATCTATGGGGGGGCCAGAGAAGTGCTCAGGGAAAGAAGGGCCTCTCTTCTTCCTCTGGGGCCTCAGCAGTTGTGGGTTCACCCAGGAGTGAGACAGGTGTGACTGTTTATGTCCCCTCAGAGAGAGAAGCTCCCTGTAGGCAGGACCCAGATTGGTCTCTTCTCTGAATTTCCCCCTCCCCAATCTAGCCAGGCAGGACACCAAGCTGAGGTCAGCTGAATGGATGGATGGGCAGGAGGCAATGGACCAAGAAACTGAATGAAAAACTAGGGAGCACGGAGATGCGGGTGAAAGAGGAAGAAGGGAAGGCGTAGCTGGCTGACTAGCTGCGGGAGCCCATTCGCGGTCGCTGCCCACTGAAGACCAAAGGTCCCAGGCAGATCACTCACCGGGCAGTAGAAGGCCGGTGTCCACCATGAACCAGCAGGGCACGAGAAGGGGCGTGGAACACCATGGAGTGGCCGGTGGCAGCAGGGGGTCGCCCACCTGCTGGAATCACCTGCTCCCAATAGCCCCCACTGGTACTATCCAAGCGGAAACGGAAGAGGCCAGAGGAAAAGAGGTCGTGCTGGGTGCGGCCACCAGACACATAGAGCCAGACGTCATCTACTAGGGCAGCTGCGTGACCAGCCAGACCTGGCGGTCCCGAGGAACCAAAAGCCGGTGGCGCCAGGAGCTCCCAGTGGCCCCCGCCTAGCGGACTGAAGGCCCACACATCGCTGGTGAGGGAGCCATCAGCCAGCTCACCACCCATCAGCACCAGGGAGCCAGCCCAGGCCACAGCCACATGGGAGTGACGCGCCGCCTGTGAGGAAGAGACGAGGAGAGAGATGGAGACAGGGACGGGTGTGACGCACAGAAAGAGAAGGACAAAGACCGAACAGATGCAGAGACAGGCAGACGGAGGGACAGCTGCGGAGAGACGGCGGTGGACACAGACAAATGCAAGGAGAGAGGGAGACAGCCGGAGAGACGGATTCATGAGAATACACAGAAAGGCTCAGTAAGAGAGGAAGGCGGCAGGGGGCCAGGAACAGAAGGGGAAATGACAGAGCCAAACGAGTCGACACCGGTTGGACCCCAAGAGGAGACATGGGCCAACAGAGCCAGGACGCGCAGAAAGAGAAGACGTAGAAAGGGAGAGAAAAAGAAAAACCGGACAGAAAGCAGGGAGGGGCGTGGGCCTGTACCGAGCCGCCAGGTAGGGCAGAGGTAGGGTCCATACCGGGGCAGGACTCAGGTCCCAGCGCTCCCAGGCGTTGGCAGAGAAGTTGTACAGGACGAGGTCGCCCAGGGCACCGTTGAGGTCCTGGCCTGTGGAGGCGTGGGTGGTCTCGAGCCCTGGCCGCACACTGCCCGCCGGGCCTCCTCAGCCCAGATGCACACCCCTCTGCTCACCTCCAAAAACTGCCAGCAGCCCCGGCGGGGACAGGAAGGCGCCAGCGGCCCCGATACGAGCAGAGAAGGCAGGGTCCCCGGCACTCACGTGGTGCCACCAGCCAGCCCCCTGGTTCTCCCACAGGTGCAGGTCACAGGCGCGTCCCAGGAAACCAGGCTCACAGCGGCATGGTCCCAGGGGCTGCCGGGAAGAGGACACACAGAGAGACCGAGGAGTGGGGCGTCGGAACAGACACAGAAGAGAGATGGCCAGGAAAAGACAACAGAAAAAGATAGGCAGAGGGAGAGGGAGAAAAAGGGGGGAGGCAGGAGGAAAGAGCCACAACCAGAGGGAGGCACAGAGGAGAAAAGAAAGACAAAGAGAAAAAAGGCCAGCGTGAAGAGTGAGGTCAACCGGGGCTGGGATTGCTCAGATGATGGCAGCTAAAGACACGAGGGGACAAATGTGATCCAGACCCGAAGCTGGACATTCTTGGCGTGGGCTCACGGCCGCTGGTCAAAAGTCGGCAATCAGGACAGGGATCCGAGCTCAGGGAGAGGGGCTGGGTGAGAGGATGGAGTGGGCCTGGCTGGGGTAGGCAAGGTCACACGTGGCACAAGTTACAAACAGGGGTGCAGGGGGCTCCCGCAGGGCAGGGGCCCCAGGTGAAGGCGGGGTTGGACACGGTAACAGGTGGGATCCCAAGAAGGGGAGCAGTAGTGGTGACAGCAGGGTCCCAGTGAATGGGGCCTCTGGGAGGAGGGTGGGGTGGCACGGCTGGCTTCATTCAGGCCCAAGTCAGAGCTCGGGGACAGGAGCAGTAAGTGCGGTCACACATCAGGCCTGGAGGGCACAGCGGGGTTCAGGCTCACCGAGGCGCAGGTACCATGGCTGCCACAGTAGGCTGGGCACTCCTGCAGGCCACAGTCAGGCCCCCCCCAGCCCGGCTCACAGGCACACAGGCCAGAGGGCTGGCATTGCCCATGGCTGCGGCAGCCCCCAGGACACAGCGAGAAGCGGAAGGAGGCGTTGAAGCCCAGCAGGTTGTAGTTGGCATCGCTGAAAAGGTGCAGCAGCATCTGTGGGCACAAGGTGGGCAGGGTGTGGGACTAGGCTGAGAGGCCGGTCTGGCGGGGTCCCACTCCTCCCTTGGTCTTCCCTGCCTTTCTCTGTCCTGCCTCCTGTCTGATGCCAAGCCCCTCCCAGCGCCTCTGTCCCTCCCCCCTCTTCCAGGGCCCTTTTCCCACACTGCCCCTAGACACTCCAGCCGCAGCCCCACAGCGGGCCCCACCAACCTTGCCTGAGGAAGCCTCGATGGGTGGAGGCCGTGTGCTCCCGCTCAGACTGGCAAGCAGGGGGCCTCGGGGGGAGTCACCATCATACACAAACAGGTAGTCGTAGGTGCATTCTGTGTCCAGGAAGAGGAAGTCCAGCAGGATTCGGTGCTGGGGACTCGGGGCTGAGGGGGGAGAGCCAAGGGGGTGGACAAAGCCATGGACCCTTTCCTCACGCTTGCACGCAGCCCTCTGCAAACACCCAGCCCTGTTTAGGACAATGTGGGGACCCCAAGATGAGAGTGACCTGGGCCCTGCATTGAAGGGGTTCTTGTCTTCCAGCCCAGGGAGGTTAGAGCTGTGACCTGGTGACAGGAAATCAGGGAAGGAGTTACTGGGCAAGGCTCCTGAGAGCAGGCTGAACACATCCCACTGTTCAGCCGGGAAAAATGAAGTGCAGCAGGAGGAACCCCGTTCCCATGGTCACACAGAACAGTCCCAGTTGTCCTGAGGCCTCAGACATGCCCGGGCCTGGCATGTCTACAGTGCAGGTCCCAGGAGAGAGGCAGACTTCCAGATGCAAAAGGACCCCTGGAAAAAGGAGTCCCTTTTTCCAGACTGAACAGAACTCTGACAGAAGAGGCCGTGGGGACAAAGGCCAAACCTTGGGGCATCACAGCCCCCTCCCCAGAGTGTCAGCTCTCTGGTCGCTATAGTTACTAGGGGCAGATGCTGAAGTCAGGGCAGAAAACCTGGGCACAAAGCCTCATGTCACCACCTACTAGCTACTAGCTGTGTGACCTTGGGCAAGTCACCTAACCTTTCTGAACCTGTTTCTTCAGCTGCCAAGAGGGGACATAAAGGTACTGTGGTGGGTCCCTTCAACCGCCTGAGCCAGATTCCCTGCCCCTCGTGTCTGGGACAAGCCACAGACATGCTTGATCAATGCAAAGCAGCAAAAGTAACATCCCAAGGCTAGAGCAGAGAAAGCCTCACAGTGTTGACTTGGGCTCTCCACTACTCCTTCTCCCAAAGCAGCTGTCATACTATGAAGAGCCAAAGCCACATGAAAGGGCCACACAGAGGCGACACAGCTGAACTCATAGCCAGCGTCAAGTGCCAGCCCTCTGAAGGAGCCTCTGGATGCCGGGCCCAGCTGAGAGCTCAGATGACTGCAGCTCCAGCTGATCGCTGCCTGCACTGGTGTGCAAAGGTATCCCTCACACTGCCACTATTCCAGCTCTCTGCGGGGGTCTCATTGCAGAAGGTTCTCTGATGCTACATCTCACATGATGAACATAGGGAAGGGCAAGAAGGAGACCCGAGTTCTAACTCTGTGCTGAGATGCTGGAGGGTCTGTGTCAACCCTTGCTCCACACCCTCAGTCCATCCCTCTGGATACTGGGCACTCACAAGATGTGTGATCTTGGCCCAGTTCCATGGGGCTTGCTGATTCTCAGTTTTCTTGAGGTAAAATGTGACCAATTCTCCCTGCCTACCAAAGGATTCTACAAGATGATGACTGTAACATGCCCATCCAGGCCTCATCCTTTCTCAGGGATCACAGAAGCACCCTCCTACCTGGCCTCCTATCTTGCCCAGATATGGACCATGAGAAATCCGCCCGTGCTCAAAAGCCTTCCATGGCTCCCCACCATGGACAGAGTCCAGCTTCCTACCCCGGTATTTTCTGTGCTACATCAGTTTGCTGACCGCAGCTCTGGCTGGGGCAACATTTTCCCTTCCCACCAGCAAATTTCCCCATCATCAACCTTCCCTGATGCCCCCTGGCTGGGTTAAGTGTCCCTCTTGTGGTTCTTACCTGCCATTGTAACCTTCCTCTGGGCCATGGTCATCCATACCCCGGTGTGTCTCCCCCGCAGTGTAAGAGGTCCACAGGGCAGGGCCTGGACCTAATTCATCTCTGAGTCCCTCCCTGGCACTACCTAGCACAGGACCTGGCACTGACTAAGGCTCCAGAAATTCTGGATGAAGGAATAAAGAAATGAACAAAAGAATGAATACTCAAGTTGGCGGGCTCTCCCTCAGGCTCTCACGGGAGCACCCAAGCACATCACACATAGACCACAACCCACAGGCTGGGAAGGCAAAAGAACCTGTCAGCCAACCAGGCAACCAGCCTTCCCAGAATCTTACCAGCTTTAGCCAACTATAAAGCTGTCCCCAGAATTACAAGTATGTCTTTGTCAAGTGTCTGCCAGAGGCCAGGTCACCATCTGCTCCCCCAACTTCCTCCCTAAGTACAAGGTCTCCTATTCCAACTCAACATGGGCCCCATCCCCCTGCCATTCATAGAGATGCAAGCCCCAAAAGCCCCTCACGCATGAGGGTGTTATAAAGACTGGGTACAGGAAAGTGTGGATGTAGTACAAAAGTGTGTTAGTGGCCTGTTTTTTAACAGATGGGGGAACATGGTGGTTCTTAGAGGTAACAGACATCAGGATGGATGGGTGTGATCAGGGAGCGCTGCATGTCTCCTGGGCTCCTCCCTACCCCAACATCCAGCCAGTTGGTCCCCAAGTGTCACTGGTGAAGCTCTGCAAATGTTTCACTCCCTGTCCGGCTTCAGAACTCACCTGCTTGTGCAGGCTAGCATACTAGGTCTCCAGCTAGCTGGTGAGCCATGCCCCATACCAGCTCAAAATCCTTTCGTGGCTTCCTACCAACCCCAAGAGAAAAGCCAAGCTTGATATTCAAAGTCCTGTTTTCACTGCTTCCACTGCCCTCCTCACCTCCCAGTCAACAGTCTAAGCAGACCATACAAACCTAGACACGGCTCCTAAAGCCCAAGTCTCTTTTTTATCTTTACAACAAATGTTTCATATTTTCATCCAGCAAACTCTTACACATACTTCAGAACCCTGCTCCAATGACCCCCTCCCACCAACCCAGCAGAGTTCTCTTGCTCTCGTAGGCCCATCTACCCACCTACCAATGCCTATGTCTCCTTCCATCTCAGCCCTTTGAGGACTAAAAGTCTGTGGCCCACCCTGAGTACTTTGAGGGCTAACTGTCTGTGGCCAGCCCTACCATTCCCAACTAGGCCAGAAAAATACATATCAATAGCTCCTAGTCTGTTCTTACCCACAGACAGGAATGATTCCCAAGCTGGGAACAATCAGATACTCTCAACTCCAAGAAACATTATTTCATCCACAGCCCACACAGCAGCCATTGAAACCTTCTAAATCACAAATCAGATCGTGCTTTCCTTCCCACAGTTCCCCAGCACCTCCGGCTAAGGACCAAACTCCAAAACCTGCCAAGAGAGGCCCCACGCCAGCCAAGACTGTCACGCCTGAGGCCTTCACCTAGACCCTCCTCTGGAGACTCCCACCTCTGCCAGGAGGCCAGCTCCTACATTAACAGAAGGCTTTCCCACACTTTTCTAGCCAATGCCTTGGACTTCTCTTCCACCTGCCTGTTGCCCTCAGGATACAACTCAAAATCATAAGGTTCAACACACCCCTCCGGCTCTTACCAATCTTTCAGCCTCTGCCTCATAGTTTATCTTGTACTATGTGTTCCAGCAGACTGGTTCCTCAAAAGCATCATCCCTCCTGTTCCCAGGCCCCTGCACCAACTATTCTCCTTGCCTGAATGCACATTTACACATGCTTCTGGTCTCAGCTACAGCCCAGGTTAAGTCAGCCATCTTTGGCTCCCCACTCCCTGGGGATGGATCTATTTGTCCCACTGGACTGGTAGATCTTATGGGTACAACTAGGGCCTTTGCACATGCTATTCCTGAAACACTCTTCTTCCTCCTGGCTGACTTGTTGGTTTTTTTAGATCTCAACTCAGTCATCTCCTCCTCTAGGAAGCCCTCCATGTTCTCCCTAAGACAGTCTCTGCTTCTGCTCAGGACAGGCACCTCCTCTATGTTCCCTCAGAACCAATAGATCCTCTATCACATTCCTAACCACTCTAGACTGTAACTTTCTATTCAAGTTTTTGTCTCCCCTACTGGATACCTGTCATTAGGGATAGTTAGGACTATCTTGGTCTCCACTGTGTCCCAGTAGCTAATGTCTTTTTATTAAAGTTCTTTTTTAAATCCTCATACCATTTATTGAACATTTACTATGTGCCAGGCATGTTAAATATTCATTCTCAGTTCCTTTCATCCCCACAACCTTAGGAGGTGGACACTATTATTATCCCCAGTTAAGGGGAAGGGGAGGAAGGGGAACTGAACCTCAAAGAAAAGAAGGAAGCCACCAAAGACACAAAGTTAGTAAGAAGTGGAGCCCAGGTCCCTCCCTGGTGATGCAGTGGGTTGATGCACAGCACTGAGAAGCTAAAGCCACTTCCGCATGAGTTCGATTCCCGCCTGCCCCGGAGGTGACCACAGGGCGCGACAGACCTCTCCTGGCCCGCCTGCTGCTCCCCTCAGCAGTGTACTTCGTCGATCTGCCTGTTCTGCTCCCCACTCTGTCTCTGGTGAAGCCTCTCGCCGCCCCTGAGCCTCTAGCCTGTACCCCAGTTCTGTATGCACAAATAAATAAATCTTTTTTAAAAATTAAAAAAAAAAAGAAGTGGAGCCCAAATTTAATGCCAGATCATTGAGCTCAGTGTCTGAGTTTCTAACGATGACCCTAATACCACGGATGCTCCATCTGAGTCTGGATGCAACTTTCCTACCAGATTTCAAGGCCTTCCAGGGAAGGTCAACCTTGTCTACATTTTAGAGCAAAAAGGGCTCTCTGGGAATGTGGTAAGTGGACGAATGAGTCCACAGATGAATGAGTTAGGAGATGAGTGGGTGTGTGACCCAAGCTGCCCCACTCACCCTCGATGAGCCACTCGCAATTGCCATTGACGCTGTAGTTGCCCGCACCATCCGTCACGAAGCCTGGCGCCTCCCGCAGCACTTGGCGCTGTCCCTTGCAGTCCCCAGCCCGAGCCCCAGGGGACAGCGGCCCCAGCACCGCCAAAGACAGAGTCAGCGCTAGGGCCAGAGCCCGGCTCGGAGCCATCGCCTCCTCCAGCTCTGACCCTTACAGACCCGGAGAGGACCCTCCACCCGTGAGGTCCTGCAAATGCGACTTCTATAGACGGAACATAGCCGTGTAGACCGGGGAGGTCCAGGAATCGTAGTCCCGGCGAAGGGAACCGTCGCTTGTACAGGGATCTGGAAGCCCAGGGATGGGCCCTATAGACCCATGGAAGGCCCTGTAAATGGGCTCGTTAAATGGGGCCGACCCCGAGAGGCCGTGGGAGTCCCTAACAAACAAGGACCCTCAGAGGTGGCTGAACCCGTAAGTGGTATCCAGCAGTTACAAGCGCGGGTCGCTGCAGGCCGAAACGGACCTTACAGACCGGTGCGTCCCCATGGGGCGAAGGGCTCTACGACCCGGCGGGGGCCTCCATAGAGAGAGCGGGCCCGACCCAGAGAGGCCCGGATGGTCCCGGGGAGACCCCTCCAGCCGGGGGCGGGGCGCGAGTGGGTGCTGGGGGCGGAGCCCGTCTTCCGGGGCCTGGACCCCATAGACGCACAGCTACGTTCACCCACCCGCGCCTCCCTCCGGAGCCGGATAGGCCAGATCAGAGAGACGAGGGGACGCTCGGGCCAGAGAGGCCCAGTGAAGACCCGCTGGGAGGGCAAGGGGGCGGGGGCTGAGCGGCCGCTGTGGGAGGGAAGACGGAGAGGAGGCGAGACGTAGCGGAACCGCAGGTCAGAGCGGCTCCGGGAGGACTGCGGAGCACGCAACCCCACCCCTCCACAAAAGGAGACTTCCGGAAACGTCCCCGCCCATTTGTTCTCAGACGCATGCGCAGTAATCTCTCGGTGAATAGAATTTACACATGCGCAGTAGTAAAAATCGCAGCCCAAACTCCCGCTGCGGGAGGCTAAGAGAAGCTTGCGCCACTGGAGGGCGCCTCCACCTCTGGCAAGGAAGAGAAGGTAAAAATAACGGAGCAGTGTGGTAAAAGGGCTCTGCGGGTAACTCTCGTCTTCAGTGCTCCCAGATTCTGCATCAACATAAAGACCAGGGTATTGCAGGTCCCACCCAAATGCCATTTCACAGATGGACACATCGAGGCCCCGGACCTGGGCTGGTTCTTGCTCAGCCCCGCCTCTGAGCGCTAAGATATAAAAGAAACCAGCTGATAAAAACTCAACGAATCCTCTTTATTTTGGCAAGAAGGGAAAAAAGTCTTCCCGCTGGGGACCTGAGGGAGGGCCCCCGGCATGGAGATTGGGGTGAACAGAGCACGGGTCCGAGGTCACAGAGATCCAAGGGAAGGTTTCAGAATGGAGACCAGCTTCACAATATCCGTCCAGAAGCAGAGGCTTGCGGTCGCGGAGTCCTGGAGAGTCCCGGCCAGGGTCCCGGCGATGGTCACTGGTGTTCCGGGGTCCCGCGGGGTCAGAAGTCTCGGAGGGGGCCGGGGGGCCGGAGGTCACGGAACAGCGGGAGCCCAGAATCCGGCGCCGCTCGGGGCAGGGGCTGAGGGACGGGACGGGGAGAGAGGCTCCCGCGGGACCGTTTGGCACAAAAAGGGGAAGGGGGAGCAGGACACTACGCACCCTACCCGGGCGCGCAAGGTGGGGAGGGCCGGGAGGGTCTGCAATGGCCAAACCCTGGGACTGGGGTAGAACAGGGGTCCGTAGCCCTGCCTGGGCCTGCGCGCGGCCCGGGGGAACAAGGGAGGACCGGGAGGTGGCAGGGAGCAGGGGGGCTCAGACCCGGGGTGCGGTGCCCCCGGCCGTGTGCATGCTGAAGTATTCTGTGAAGCCGGTGTGCGGCGCCGCCGTCTGGGGTACGAGCGGCTGGTAGGGCGGCGTCGGGCCATCCCAGCTCGGGTCAGCCGCCTTGGAGAACCGAGCGGGAAGGGGCGGGGAGGCCGCACCCGGCTCGGCCATGGTCACCACGCGGCCCCTCGGGGCCGCCGCCGCCGCCACCGCGGTCTCCTCCACCTGCTTCCCGGCCTGGGAGGGGGGTTAGGGTCAGAGGTCGCCCGGTACCAACGGGGGGGCAGATGCGGCCCCGAAGGCCCTTCCTCCTCCCCCCGGAGGACCCCCCCTACCCGAAAAGTGGGCGCATGTGTCAGTCAGGGAAGGAACGAGTGGCGGGGCGCCTAGGCAGTGGGGCTAAGTACTCGAGGGGTGGTGTCACGACGCGGGGGGCGAACTCCGGCGGCGGCGGGGGAGGCGGAGGGGAGCCGCGGAAGGCTGGCGGCGGGGGCACAGCGCGAAGCGTCAGCGGGGGCGTACGGAGCAGCGCCAGGACCCAGTCCGGCAGGGTGGACGCGGAAGCCGGGGGGTGGTCGCGGCGCGGCGTTGGGGCCCGGGGCGTGCGAAAGGCAGGGGGTGGGCTTAGGTGCCTGGGTGCAGGGGGCGGCGGCGGGGCCGGGAGCGGGGTCAGGTACTCCAGGGGCGGCGCCAGCAGCTCCTCGGGCGCCGGGGGCGCGGGGCTTACGGAGGAGGCGGGCGGGGGGATGGAGAAGAGCTCCGTGAAGTTGGGCACTGAGTCGCTGATGAACGTCACGTTGCCATAGACGTGCTGCGGGAAGGCTTTGTCCGCGGACTGGCTCCCTCCTGGGCCCGGGGCCCCGGCTGAGGCGATCTGAGACGTGCGCACGTGGTAAGGGAAGTTCTTGTTGGCTGCAGACGGACGCGTCATGATCTAGGGCGAGGGGTCAGGCGCTAGAGAGCCACTGTCACCGTCCCACGGTGTCTTCATATACAGGGTCCTAAGGATTCTCCTTCACTTGACGTCTCCCCACCCCCCCACGCTTCCCTGCACCCTTTAGCTGGATTAGCTGCCACCACTGGGCTCTCCGTGTCCTCCTGCCCAGACATTTTTCCGGCAACACAATTCTTACTGCTTTGCTGATGCTTCCTCGCTCAGAGCCCTGATCGCTGAGTTATCACTGACTGGCTAAGCTTCGATATCCTGCACAATCCACACCACTAGCCATGAACAACTAATTAAATGTAATTTATTATAACTAAATTTTTGTTTCTAGTCAGATTTAAGTGTGCAAGAGCAACATGTGGTTGCTCGCTGCATTGGACAACACAGACGACAGCATGTTTTCATAAGCACAATTCAATTCAACAACAACTGATAGATCTAGAATGTTAGTTCCCTGTGGGCAGGAGGAATTTGACTGTTCTAGTCCCTGAGTCCCCAACTCCTTCTAAAATTGTGTCTGGAACATGTAAGATCTCAATAAATATTGGTTGAAATTAGAAGTTTCTTACCAGTTAGTCTGGTAGGAGACCCCAAAAGCTTAACAAAGCCCCTCTGTGGTTGTGCTGAATAAAATGAACACTAAGGAGCAGTGGAATGCGAGAAAAGGACTGTGCTTAGCTAAAGTGAGTTTTTTAAGAAACTGACTGAAGGTGAAATATAGTTAAAAAGGCACTGTGTTTGGCAGCATCAGCCTGCACCCCCCGATTCTAGAGTGTGGGATCTGGAGCACGTTGATTAAGCTCTTTGAGTCTCATGGGAGAAAAGGGATTGGAGTGCCAGGTAAGGAAGAAGGGAGGGTGGAAATGAAAACTGCTGGTGCAGAGCCTGCCACATGGTGGGTTCTCAGCTTTTCTCTTTTCTGTCCCTTTCTGACTTCCTGCAGAGATTCAAGATGGGTGGTCCCAGGAAGGTGAGTTTGTACCTAAGTCAGGCTCTGTACAGAAGATAGAGACCTGGCCCCTCCCTCAGCAGCTGAGTACATTCCCTACACAGAGCACATGGTGGACCCCTGGGGCCTTCAGCTGTACCCTTTTCCCTGTTTGACATGCTCGTCTATCAGACTCATCTGTTAGAAGTCCCTGCCCTGCCACCAAAGGCCATGAAGCCCTGGCAGATCACTGCCTTCTCTGAACCTTAGCTTCCACTCTTGATATAGTGGGTTCAATGACTTATCTATCTATCCTCCACTGACAATTAAACAAGAGGGTGGAAACAAATGCATAGGGGTGTTCCTAGCATCAGAGGCTGGTTCAGGACAGGTGCCACCTGGATGGATGGATGGAAGGAAGGATGGATGGATGTAGAACTGTCACCCACAGACCAGATAGAACATAAACCAGGGCAAAGAACAGGTTTGGAGCTGCTATCCTTCTGATGCCACTCAGAACAGGCCCCTGGCACGGCCCACCCCAATTGCTACTTCTTGAACCACAGCCTGTGGTGGAGAGGCAGATATGGGAAAATGGGGAAGACAGTAGACACCAAAGGGCTTGCGAAGGCCGGTGGTGTACAGAAAGGAAGTTAGGGCACCAGAGTCAGGAATAGGGATGGAAAAGGAGGCAAAGAAAGAAAGTGGGGTTGGGGGAAGAGGCCAGGACATAAGGTGGGAGAGAGGACTAGAAGAGGGAGGACTTTGGGGGTTGGAGGTCACAACAGAGTAGTTGGCAAGAATTCTGCAAGTTCTTGGCAGAATTAATCTGAGCGTCAACAGGCTGATGCTGTTGAATGGCTAAAGGGATGATCAGAAGCTCAGTACACAAGGTTGGGGAAGAGATCAGGGCTGGGGCGCTCGCACATCACCCACTGGCTTCCTGCCCCCCACCTTCATGCCCAACCTCACCAGGAAAACACCATGGGCGTACAAATGGATCCCCAACTGGATGCCATTGACAATCTTCTCCCGGGCCCACTTAGGGATCCCGAAGTTGGCGATCAGGGCCATGATGGGAACTGCAAAGAACCTGGAAGGAAGGAATCAGGTCAGTGATGACGCTGCTCCTGCCCTACACCCCACCTGTTGTACCAACCCTCTGCCATGCACACCCGCAGGCCCCTAAGAAGGTCCTAAACTGGAGGGAAGCCAGTGTGACCTTCAGAAGCCAGACATTAAAAGAGGAAAAGGAATCCCACTGGGATGGGAAATTCTAGGGGCAAAAAGTAGGTTGAACTCAGTTCCACCCGACACCAAATCCTGACACCTTATGGAAAGTCAACAGATGCTTAATGAGTGAATTAACATATGTTAATAACAATTAAGGACTTAATTGTTAAGTCCTTAAGAGCTTTATAAGCGTTTTATATATATATATATAAAATCTCTTTACTGTTCCAGTGGGTGATCTTGACGCAGGTACACTTTAAGCCGATAAGGTGGCCCAGGGGAAAATTCTCAGCGCTATCAAAGTATCCTTAGTCAGGGAGGTGACCCACATGGCTCAGCAGACTTCTCCAGTCTCACCCACAGCTCCCCTCAACAGTGTATTTCAAGAGATCTGCCTGCTCCCTACTCTGTCGCTGGTGAATCCTTTCACTATTTCCCCTGTACCTCTGGCCTACACCTCAGTACCTGTGGCCCTCCCTGATGGCACAATGGCTTAGGACACAGCACTGCAAGCTGGCCACAGCCACTTCAGTGCAAGCTTGATCCCTGACCTCAGAGGAGAGCCACGTGGTGCAGCAGACCTCTCCTGACCTGCCCACTGCCTCCCTCAGCAGTGTCCTTCATCAATCTGCCTGTTCTGCTCCCCACTTTATCTCCGGCGAATTTATCTCTCACTGCCCCTGCACCTCTGGCTTGTACCCCAGTTCTGTATGCATAAATAAATAAATCCTTAAAAATAAATAAATGAATATGAATAAACAGATGAGGATACTGAGGTAGAGAGCCGTTAACTGACTTATGTGTGAGGTCACACAATTTATAAGTTTTAACACTGGGATCTGAACCCGACAGTCTGGCCCAGGTCCCATCCACTTTACCACTATTACAACTGTTACTGAACGTTTACTATGTGCAGACATGAAGCCCTCATGTACTTCCCTATGCATGCTCAAGGTAACCTTTGATAACCCTTCTTCATGGAAAAGCAACCCGAGGTTTGTTTTTTTTTTTTTTTTTTTTTACTTTGGGATAGTAATTTTCTCCAGATCACTAAGGGAAAGGTAACATCTGGTGATAACTGCCTGACTTGAAAATTCATCTGCCTCCCTGAAGAGGGCTGTCCCTGGAAGTCAGGGACAGGTCAGGGGCACACCACACTCACCAGAGGGTATAGGCAGCAAAGAAGGGCACGTAAAAGGGCTGCTTCTCAGGGAAGTGTCGCAGGGAGATGAGCACAGCATAGCAGAACCACACGTATGCAGCCACCTGTAGCCCGATGAGCCCGTAGCCCGCCGGGGACTCGTATGTGTACAGTACCTGGCCTGGGTCAAAGAACTGGACACAAGGGAGCGGGTTCATCATAGCCTCTGGCCTCCAGGGGTCCCAGACCCCACCCAGGGCACAGAGGTTCTGGGTCAGAACAGAAACAGCAGCAGAGTGAGGGGTGGGGTAGAAGCATACAGAGGCAGAAAGAGAGGAGGACTAGAGAATACACCCACTGTAGCCCCATGTGGTTGACATAGGGGTAAACCGCCCCCCCACACACACACAGGTAAGCTCTGCCTCTGGTGTAAGCTCTGCAGTACAGTGGGGCTTACTACAATTCCATTTCACAGAAGAGCTAACTGAGGCTAAGGGGAAGCCTTTGCGCCAAAGCCACACAGGGGATATAAAACCTCAGAAAAAAACCCTGGGGTAGGTAAGAGCCTCCTAATTTTACAAAAGAGGAGAGACCCACCATGGCCCAAGTTCAGCCAGTAGGAACTGGGTGAGTGGGGAAATCCAGGTCAGTGTGACTCTTGAACTCTTCATCAGGAAAGTGAGCATAAATGTGACAGATAGTGAAAGACAGAGGAAGGAGGAAGAAACCTACCCAGAGAAGGTGAAGAGGGGTGAAGAGGGGAGACGTACAATCAGACAGATGGGAAGCAGATAATCACAAGGGTGGGGGAGAGAGCTTGGGAGAGCATGACTTTGGGAAGGGCTGGCAGATGGGTGAAGGCCATGGAAACTCTGGGAGGCTAAGGGGGTCTCACCTCGGCCTCATAGATGAGCAGCACCACATGAGTAAGAGTGTACAGGGTCATGTACACAGACAACTTCACGGAGCCCGAATGGCTGATGCGGCCCCTGGCAGCAGGCCATGCGGGGAAATAGCAGAGTGGGGGCAGTCAGGGGGCAGGGGCGGCCACCCCCCAGGCCCAGCCCCTCCCTAACCCAGACACCCCTCCAGCACGCCCTCCCACCCCAGCCTGGGCACCGTGTCACTGTGAATCCCTTCCCCAGAAGAATGAGCATCAGCAGGAAAATGAGGAAGCTGGAGGAGAAGAGCAGCTTGGCTGGGGGGAGGGGAAAGAAGGCGGCTCAGTGCAGGCTCGGTGCCCATGGGCACCCTCACCCCGCCTGCTGCATTCTCACCCAAGATCTTCAGACTCTCGTTGCCAATGCCATCAGTGGCATACTGACCCCAGTAGATGCAGAAAAACAAGAGGCTCAGGACTGAGGGGGTACGGGCAGACAGAAGAAAGGAATCAGCTTTGGAGCATCACTGTTCCCTAGAATCGTGATCCAGAGGGCAGAACCCTCTCTTCACCCCGTATTAGGACTTAGACAGTTTCCTCCCACTCACCTACTAGGAGACCTTGGAGTCCAGGCCCCCAGTCCCTCCTCCCTCACACCCAGGAGTCCGGGCCCCCAGTCCCTCCTCCCTCACA
>NW_004567142.1:1563485-1587779 GCF_000260355.1 Condylura cristata | reverse complement strand
CCAGGAGTCCGGGCCCCCAGTCCCTCCTCCCTCACACCCAGGAGTCCGGGCCCCCAGTCCCTAATTTTCTAAGGCCCTCCTCTCCAAGGAGCCAGGAATCCAGATGCTCAGCCATTCCCTCAGGCCCAGGTATCTGGGTCCCAGGACCCTCCTCTAACATAACTCAAAAGTTAGGATACTCTAAATCTCACCCTCCACTCCTGCCGCAGCCATGAACATTTTATAAGTCGTGTGCAGCAACTGACGACCTTTCAGCAAATCTAGAAAGGAGGAAGACATAGGTGGCTCACAGACAGGAAGGGAGAGCAGCTCACCTCCCCCACCCCGGCCCCCCATATCACCTAGGGACTCCAGCCCTCCACCCCCGGGACCACACCGTGTGCTGGACTCACATCCAAAGTAACAGGAGAGAAAGAAGATAAGGATGAAGATGAGGAGGAAAGTCACATCTGTCTCCAGGATCCCTGTCAATTTGGTGGACGAAGGAAATGTTTAATTCAGGACGAGTGTCTCTCAGCAGTCACCCAGTTCTGGGCTCCCACAAAGATCCCTGCCATCAACCCCCGTTCGGGGTCCCCCAGAGGCTCACCAAATTCGTCAGCTGAGAAGTGCCGTGTCCAGAAGGACTTGCCGTTGGTGAGCACCATCTCATACTCCAGTTGCAGCCCATCTCCCTGCGGGGAGAACAGAGACCTCAGGGGAACCCTGGGCATGTAGGGGGTCACAGAAAGGCAAAGGGAGAAGGCCCAGGTGGCAGGCCCAGCACTTACGCCACACTTGCTGAGGGCAATGTACCACCATCTTTCACGCACTGAGCGGAAGCTTCTGCCACTGGAGCAGCTTAAGTAGCGGATTCCCTCCTCTGACACCACCTGGTTGGGGGGGGGGGGAGGAAGTCTGAAACCTACCTGCACTACACCTAGGCCTTAACTTTCCAGAGTTGCCCAGTCCTCCAGGCTAGGCCCATACCTGGCAGCCTGACCAGGCATACTGGGTGGTGAGGTTGATGACTTGGTTGTTTTCCGGCCTGATCACTGACTCCTTGGCCAGGCAGTCCTGGGGAGGACAGGGACGTGGTCATTCCCTAGCCAGCTTTGACTTTCTCTGCTCTCCCATACACTCTCTCACAGCCCTCACCTTGTCCCCTGCCTTGTATACAGCTGGCCACTGGGATGGGTCATCAAAGTAGAGGAGGATGTTCTGACAGCATTTGGCCTGCAGAGCCAGAGATTCCGAGATTTGGGGGAGCATGGGGAACAGGAGTAGCCTTTTCCTGGGGACACCAAACGGGCACACAGTCTTGGCCTCAAATTGGGGAACGCTCACCTCTGGGTATCGGAAACGGAAGTCCAGTCGGCCATAATCCGAGAGGAAGCAAAATCTTGTCAGGAAAACCCAGTCCTGGAAAAGGGGCACTGTTCTGAGAACTTTATGAATTCTCCTTGATTCCACAGGCACACACACCCCCCCTCAATTTTTCTTTCCTACCTCCCAGATACCTGGTTTCCCAAGAAGTGTAAAGGAACCAAATCACCACCAAAAATCTTCACTGATCCCTTCATCTTGGGTATAGGAACCCTTTCTCGGACTGCCCCCCCTAAGTTTCCTTCCCCTGTCATTAAACACTTCTCCCATTTCCCAGGCACCTTGAGAAGGATCCTGGAGGGCTAGGTCCCCACCACACCTTCTGTCCCAGGCCCCAGTCAGAGGCATCCCACAGTTTTACACACACACACACACACACACACACACACACACACACACACACACACACACGCTGGTTCCAGAGACCACCCTTGCTGGGAGATATCCACATTCCAGAGGGCCCTCTCTGGGTTCTGAGCCGGAGTGTGAACTCAAAGCTCTCTGCAGAGTGAAAAGTGCTGTCCCTTCAGCACCACCTTGGCGTCCCCCACCCCCACCCCAAACTCCCAACCTGCCCCGCCTCCGCCCAGTTCTGACCTCAATGTCCCTCCCGCAACCCCCGAGTCTCGCCTGAACCCCACCACCCCCCTCAAACACAACCCAGAGGCAGAACCCCATCGCCCCCAGCCCCTCGGGGATCCCAGTGTTCACCCGGGAGGGGCTGCAAGGGGCGGGGCTGCACCCCCCATCCTCCCTCCAGTCCCGCGGGGGCCCTACGGGCGACTCGGGAGGACCCAGTGCGCTCACCTCCTTGGAGCTGAGGTTGCCACGCACGTACTTAGCCCGGGCGCGGGGGGGCAGTGGCAGCAGCAAGAGCAGCAGCGGAGGCAGCAGGCGGCGCAGAGCGGGAGCGCGCGGGGGATCCATTGCGCCCGCACGGGCCCGGGCCCCGGCTCCGCTCCGGCTCCCGCTCCCGCTCCAGCCCGGCGACGGCGGCGAGAGCGCGCGGGCCAGCAGGCGCGCGCCCCCGATTAAAGGGGCCGCTGGGCGCCAAGCTCCCCGCCCTCTCCTCCCGGACGGTCCGCCCTGGCCCCTTCCGAAGTCTGTGGGGGAGGACGCCCCTTTCCTATCCTCTCCGCCCTGTCCGAAGCCCAGGCCTCCCCTCTGGGAGTCTCGCTGACACCTCCAGTGTCCTAAACTGAACTCGTCCAACCCCCAGCCATGCCTCCTCTGCCATCTCCAGACACAGAACCCCCAGCCCCCCTTCCTGCTTGGTCCTGCAGTCCCTCCACACCCCCATCTAGTCCTAAACTGCTTTTTGATGGCTCATCCCCTTCCCATGACAGTCATCGTCAACTGTGTCCACCCAGCTCGGACCCCATACACTCTGTGAGGTGCCCACAGAGACCCAGAGGCAGGGAGCTGGTAAACCACCTGTTCTGGGTCACACAATACAGAGGTGCCAGAGCCTTCAGACACAATCACCCACCACGTTCTGCTGCATGGCACTCTTCTGTCACTGCTGACCAGGGTGTGCACAGAGAGGTGGTGTTGTGAGAAGCCCACGCGTAGGCTTTGAAGTAAATCACCTGGGTCCAAATTCCAGCCCTGTCACTTCCTCCCCCCTAAAATGTCACAGCCTCATGATCTTCCAGTCCCTTCCCTCCACAAGGGTATCTATTTTAGTTTCCCAGTTAGGCAATGGGGAGCCCTGGAAAGGCTGTATGCAGTAGAGTCCAAGGCCCCCCACTTGATTCTTCTTAGATTTTTTTTAAGATTTATTTATTTATTCATACAGAACTGGGGTACAGGCCAGAGATGCAGAGGGTGAGAGGATTCACCAGAGACAGAGTGGGGTACAGAACAGGCAGATGGACAAAGCATACTGCTGAGAGGAGCAGCGGGCGGGTCAGGAGAGGTCTGCCACGCCATGTGGTCACCTCCGGGGCAGGCAGGGATTGAACTCATGCAGAAGCGGCTTTAGCTTCTTAGTGCTGTGCTTTAACCCGCTGCGCCACCAGGGAGGGCCCAATTCTTCTTAGATCTTAACAAACATTTCTAACTTCCTCCCTCCCATTCCCCTGCTGAAATTTTATTGCTCTTCAAAAATACCACTTGTGGGCCCTCCCTGGTGGCACAGCAGGTTAAAGCACAAAGAAGCTTAAGCCACTTCCGCATGAGTTCAATGCCGCCTGCCCCAGAGGTGTCCACATGACGTGGCAGACCTCTCCTGACCCGCCCGCTGCTCCCCTCAGCAGTGTACTTCGTCCATCTGCCTGTTCTGCTCCCCACTCTGTCTCTGGTGAATCCTCTCACCCTCCGCATCTCTGGCCTGTACCCCAGTTCTGTACGAATAAGTAAAAAAAAAAATACCACTTGAGAAAAAAAACTTACTAAGCCAAGGGGACAAGCTGAAGACATACTGGTTGAAACATCTTAGGGTGAGGGCGTTGTTAGTGGGTCTAGGAAAAGGGGGCAGCTACTTGACTTGAGCTAGTTGTTGCCAAGAGGGAGAGCAGGTTGCCAGATCCTTTTATTTTTTAAAGTGAAGCCAGAAGAGTGTTTCTTTTTTCTAATGTACACTATCTGATTTGGAACAGTAAGCAACTGATTCAAACATTTAAACTACATTGTAGGTCAAAGAATCTGTGTACCAGATTCAGGCCCCACTTGTCATTCTTGTCCTGCTCCTACACAGTCCTTGTGCTCACCCAAGGGCAAGGCCCAGAGGTGACTCACTCTCCGTCTTAGCATGGCCCAGGCATATGGGTCCCTGGTCTGCTTCTAGATCTTGCACATGCTGTTCCACAGACCAGAATTTCTAGCACCTGTAACATGTTATTTTCCTTTACTCCACTTCTACCATTTAAAAAATACAAGCAGGTGTCTCCACGGTGGCACAAGGGGTTAAAGTGCAGTATTGTGAAGCTAAAATAGACAGCAGACCTCTTCTGTCTCTATCACTGTTCCTCCAAGCAGTGGATTTTATTCAATCTGCCTGTTCTGCTCCCACTGTCTCTGATGAATCTTCTCACCCCACACACCTCTGGCCTATACCCCAGTTTTTGTATTCAGAAATAAGTAAGTCTTTAAAAAAAAAAATACCAGTGTTTGTTACAGCTCCTTTGTGAAGGGCAGAGTCATCACTCGTCCTCAGCCTCCCCCAGACACTGCACCTCTCTCTCCCAGCGCCAACATTGGACGGGAGTTACAGATTCCCCAATCTGATGGCCCCTTGGGTCTTAGGGAGGTGACAGGTGACAGTACCTTCCTCTCCATTTTGAATGAAGAAAAAGTTCTCCAAGGCAAGCCACTCACTGACTGTCCAGAGGATATTGAAAGAAGATACTTTATTGAGGTGAGTAGGTGTTCAGGATTCCCACCCTCAGCCCAGTCTCAGTCCCTTAGTACAGTCTCATGGGTGGAAAGGACCAAGCCTCAGGGCTGCTCTGAGCCACCACCCAGGAGAGGCTGGGCAGTGGGGCAGGAGGGCTGGGGCTCCAATCCAGGGCTGAGGTTCGGGGCAACAGGGGTGAGGGTGGCTGCGGCAGGGGCTGTGGTAAGCCAACCACCCAGGGCCGGGGTGGGGGTGGTGTGGCTACCAGCCAGATGCTTTTCAGCAGGTCAAAAGCTGTTGGGGGGCCCCAGGCTGCCCCAGATGGTGAAGGCAGAGAAGGCAAGGAAGGTGGCCAGGAAGCTTTTGGTGGTGCCTGGCTCACCCTGTGCGCAGTGGGAGTGCTGGAAGTGTGAGGCATGGTGAAGGTGACCTCTTTTGTCCCCTGTAGCCTTCTCTGCCTCCCCGCCCCTGGTGCCTGCTCAGGACTGTTGATCCAAGAGGGTGTCATCCTTCGCCTCTCAGGTCCCCCAGGCTTGGTCCCTGCCACAAAGGAAAGAAGCAGGGGATAGGGAGAAACAGCTAAGCCTAAGAAGACAAAGAGAAGGGGAACACAAGAGTAGGAGGCTGGCTCACCTGGCAAAGGTGACTGGCAGCCCTGGAGCACCTGGGTAAGGTCAGGTACACAGCCATGGCAGGCCTGCAAGGTGCCCATGATGGCATCCCTGGCCTCTTGCACTAGGTTCCTCCTGGGAAAGGCTTGTGGCAGAGTCAGCTGGCACTGCAGCTCCCCCAGAAGCTGCCCCAAGTCAGGGAACTCTGGGGGACTGGGTGGGCCTGGGCCAGAGCCTCCAGGCACCTGGTTCTCCTTGCCCCTTGACTGTGGACCTGGTTCTTGGGCCCTGCCTGGACTTGGGGAGGGCTTAGTGGGGAGAACAAGGGTGCTGGGCTCCAGGGACCCACTGCTAAGCAGTCGTGCCACATCCAGGGATTTCACCTCATGGCTGAAGAGACCCCTGTGCTCCCGGCTCAACCGACCCTGGGTTATGACAACAAGCTTGGGGGCACTAGGGGCCACTGGATCCAGAAGAGTCACAGGTGGATTCCTATTGGCCCCTGGAGGATCCTGATGGGCCAGTGGCCAGCGATTGCCCACCAGGGCCTCATTACGCTCTCGCCTGGTCTTCCGACGGCGAACGCGACCAGATTTCTCAGGCCGCTGGAAAGGCTGAGGACCTGGTCCCCGGGGGTCCATGGTGTCCTGTAAGACAAAGACAGGTTAGTCATCAGGATGCAGGTAAGCCAGGGATTAAAAGTAAGGAATGAAAAAAGGGCTTCTGTCGTGAGTGGCACACGCAGGGCAGCTCAATTGCTCTGAGTGCAGAATCGACATCAATAGATCTCAGAAGCATCATTTTTTGCTGTTTGGGCAGCTGGTGATCTTGACACCCCTCCCCCCCCCAAAAAAAGTAAGGAATGAGAAGAAAACATGGCTGGGAGGGAGGTGGGAGTACTATTTAGAGGTAAGGTGAGAGGACACACATGAGCAAAGAGACTGCAGGGAAGGAATCACAGGGGTAGGTGGAATCAAGGGGAGCACAGTGAACTGGGGAGCTTGGTCAGGAAGTAGAGAATGAATTACAAGGACTTGAGAAAAAGGCTAAAATATTAGGGACAAAGGATCACGAGACCAGAGTGTTCTGGAAACCCACAACCAGATCTGGTCAGAGGAGTAAAGGAGGACGCAGAAGGTAAAGCAAGGAGGTTGACAAAGAAAGGCAGGAGAGCAGCCGAGAAACCCTCCAGAGGTCGGTGGAGCCATCAGGGTCTGAGGCCTGGTCGTGGGGGAGAGGCCTAAGGGTAGCAGAGGCAGCGTGGGGAGGGCGAGGTAGGGAATTCGGGTACAGTTGGTAGGGGTTGGGTCGGGAAGGGGGCCGCACCTTCTCCTGACCTAATGAACTCTGCCCCCTGGCCTGCGTGGCTCAGGGACTCAATGGCTTCTTTTCCACGGCGACCCTAGTCCACGACG
The DNA here is from genome assembly GCF_000260355.1 of Condylura cristata. NCBI lineage: Eukaryota > Metazoa > Chordata > Mammalia > Eulipotyphla > Talpidae > Condylura > Condylura cristata. The sequence goes on along the minus strand of NW_004567142.1, from coordinate 1,581,051 downwards.
TGCCAGGTGCTCTTCTGGGCAACACGCAGGGCGTCACGCGCGTCAAGCGCTCCACACGCATGCGCGTGCCCATGCACGCCCTCTGGCCTCTGCACCCACGAGGCACGAGGCCAGACTGCGCACCGGGGCCCAGAGTGCCGGTTATGGCCCCGCCCCTCCCCGCTCACGCTGTTTGGAAACCTCCCCATTTGTCCTTAGGTACCTCCACCCACCAATTAGATGTGAGAATTACTAGGACCGCCCCCCTCCCGAGTGATGATTGGCTGGGAGGTCTCTGGGTGGGTTTCCAGTCTAGTTCCAGAGATGAAGCACCTCGAGGCGCGCGAGAGAGGAAGTACTGTGCAGCCGGTGGGGGCAAATTCTTCATCCCTCGAGAATCAGAATGATGTGGTCACACAAAGAGAGACCCTGGAACCAGACTAACTAGGTTCAAATGCCCAAAAAGGAACATTTGAGCCAGGGAAGTGTCAGTTACCTATTCTGTAAATGGGCTTGATAACAGTAGTTTCTTCATGGGGTTGCTGTACAGCAAACAGGATTGGTTTCTCGCTACGCTTTGCTTCAGGAATGGCCTGTCTACCTCGCCAACTTACCTATCTACACTTATCCCCGCAGACATTAAGATCAAGCTATGGCAGATCATGCTCTAATCAACCATATTAGCTGTGTAATATTGCTCAGTCAATCTTGACGGTTCAGATACTCTTCTAGACAATGCTTCACCCTCAATCCTTACACACACATGCGCGCGCGCACACACGTCCCTTGTACCACCTTTAACTACGTCTTGATCCTTCTCTCAACTCTGTGCCTGTATTCTTTCCCCACCACGACTGGGGGAAAGGCCAAAATCGGATCCATTCATTTAATATTCATTCAGCAAGTACTTGTGAGCTACAAAGAACCTGGTAAATGGGTTGTACTAAGCAAGTGAACTGAGGTAGAAATAAACACAATAAATAAACTCATCTCTATACAGGTTTTCTCTGCTCTGAAAGTTGAACATTCCTATGAAACGTTTCATAAGTCAAAGCCAAAAAAGAAGAACAAGAAGAAAGAAAGAAAGAAAGAAAGAAGCTGGGCTCTCCCTTGTGCCACAAGGGGTTAAAGCACAACACTGTGAAGCTACTGCTTCACCTCAGGTTCCATCCCCAACCAAGGTGACCCACATGGCATGACAGACCTCTCCTGTCTTGCCCACTGCTTCCCTCAACAGTATACTTTGTCTGTTCTGTTTGTCTGTTTGTTTGTTCTGCTTCTGGCTCTGTCTCTGGTGAATTCTTTCACTGCCCCTGCACTTCTGGCCTGTACCCCAGGTCTGTATGCATAAATTAAAAAAATAAATCATTTTTTAAAAGCGAGAAGCTATTACCATTCATTTATGTGGTAAGCTTAGTGTAGCGTTTAGTCTACTAAATCATAAGAAATAACACACAAAACTTAAAATAACACTAACATGCAGTAAAAACAAAAGCAATATGATAAATACACAGCCTGTATAAAATAGTTCTCTGGGAAGGAGCTTGGCAGTGCCACCCTTGCTGTTTGGGGTGTACATGGCCTCTATAAAGGATCACTGCAAAACAAGCAGAGTGCTATTTTCACTTTTTCCTCTGTAGAAAAGCACAGATGACTGTTTTATTAGTGAAAACAGGTACTAAGGTTGGTCTATAGTACATGCAAAGTTACACAACACAGACTTTCAAAAAGCCAGGGATACCTGTACCTCAATATCAAGCTGTGTAGAAGGAATGGACAGGAAGAACCCATCTGGGATTGAAACTATGGGATTATGACCAGGATGTTTAAATGATGGGGTCCATACCTGGTCCTCAAGAACAATGAGATTCTGGGAGGATGAGGTCTGAGATAAATTCGGGTCAGGGTAGAAATGGAGCCGACCTTATTTGGCCTTGACTACTGATATGGGTTTCAAAGCCCAGACACACCCAAATGAAATTGTTGGTCACCGGTGGCTTAGGGAGGGGAGCAAAGGCTGAAGAGATCTGCAAGATGAGCTGGTGGGAGGCTGCCAGGCTGGACCTGGGCCTTGCAACTTCTCGGATTTCCTTTCTCTTTCTGCACCTTCTTCTACCACCCTAGCAAGGCCTATGATATTCGTAAATACAAAGCTAAATCGTTTAGATTTTATGGCACAAAATCTGGCATTAAAAAAAAAAAAGATTTATTTATTTATGCATACAGAACTGGGGTGCTGGCCAGAGGTGCAGGGGCCATGAGAGGATTCACCAGACACAAGAGTGGGGAGCAGAACCGGCAGATGGACGAAGTACACTGCTGAGGGGTGCAGCGAACAGATAGGAGAGGTCTGCTGCCCCCTGTGGGTCACTCCCTGGCGGGGTATTGAGCTAGTAGTGAAGCGGCTGCGGCTGGCTTCTTAGTGCAGCTCTTCAACCCGTAGCGCCACCAGCGAGGGCCCCAAAAATCTGACATTTTTTGAGCGGGCGAGGTCCACCAGTTCATTAAAGTCCTGGCGCTGCCTTCCCACGGAGCCTCTAATTTTCATATTTTGCCCTGTTCCTTCTCTCTCCCCTACACAGTAGGAAATTGGAGCGTCCCCCTGGACTCAGGTGTGTAGAAGCTACCCCTCAAGGGATCCAACAATGGACTCGTCCACACTCTCCCCCGCCCCCCACTACGTGAATGGGACACACCTCCGCACCCCCACAGCAGTAAGTGGGCCCTTCTGCACTTCTCTCGCCCTGCAGCAAATGGTTTCTTCCCCAGAGGAAGAGCGCAAGCTTTTCCCCGCCCACTCGGCCGTACAGGTAGTTCGCCCCGCCCCGTGACGCCGGTGGGTGGTTTTTCCCCTCCCCCGCCCGCGGTGCTGCTTGGTCTCGCCCCGGCCCCGCCGCGCTCGGGTGCGCCGGCCGCCGCAGCCGTCCGAGTGAGTGGCCCGGGTGTGAAGGGCCGGACGAGCCCACAGCGCGGCCGCCGAGGGGGAAGCGAGGCTTCCCACTTCCACCTCCCCTCCTGAGTGAGGGTTTCCGCCCCAGGAGAGGAGGCGGCGCCGCGATCGGCCAGTATCCTCCACTGGAGAGCGGGCGTCGGGACCGTCCATTGTTGCCTGGGGTGGGGGTGGGCGTGGCAGACCCACCTCCTCCGGGAACGCTCCCCGCGACTTTGCTCGCTCTTCCTAGCAGGAGCTGCGACGCCAAGATGAGCGGAGAGGAGAATCCGGCCAGCAGGCCCACGCCGGTGCAGGACGTGCAGGGCGACGGGCGCTGGATGTCCCTGGTGAGCGACCCCGCCCGCGACACTCGGGAGGCCGGGGTGGGGGTGGGGGCTTTGGATCGCTGCTCGTTCGCGCCGCCCTCGCTGATTGGGAAACTGAGGGCTGTTGGGGTGGTGCTGCCTAAGAAAGCTGGGCGGGGCGGGCCCCGGGCGCGCGTGCCGTTGACTCCCCCACTGTACGTCCACATCCCACAGCATCATCGGTTCGTGGCCGACAGCAAAGATAAGGAACCCGAAGTCGTCTTCATCGGGGATTCCTTGGTCCAGTTAATGCACCAGTGCGAGGTGAGGCCGGTCTCCCACCTCCTGCCCCACCCTGGCCTGTGCGGCGCCCGCCCAACACACCTGCTCTAGAGCTCAGGTCAGGCGGGGCACTCGGTACCCCAGATGTCCTGAGAAAGCTCCCTGGGCACCAGAATCCCTGTGTGAGGCCCAGCATTCCATGGAGGAAATGTGTGCGCACCCTGGGCTTTGTCAGATTGGGTTGGTGTATAGTGAGCCTGAAAATGAGGATTAGGTCCCTCTCTGGTGGCACAGGGGGTTAAAACGCAGCACTGTGAAGCTGTCCGCAGCGGCTGCGGCAGTGTTCTATCACTGGCCAGGGAGCTGACCCACTTGGCGCAGCAGACCTGTCTCTCCGCTGCTCCCCTCAGCAGTGTGTTTCAGTTGACCTGCCTGTTCTGCTCCCCACTCTGTGTCTGGTGAATCCTCTAATCCCCCCCATCTCTGGCTTGTACCCCAGTTCTATATGCATAAATAAATAAATCTCTTTTTTTTTTAGAAGAAAACGAAGCTTAGGCTCGTTATTGTTTGCTGAAGTACTGCCTAGAGCTAATGGAGTTCCCCTGAACTGTAGAGGTTTCCGCAAAGTGAAGGTCAATTGTAACAGCTCTCCACAAGGAACGCTCAATTATACTCTTTGCACTAAGAGAGGTTAAACCATAATGGCTTTCCTCAAAGTAGAGGTTCAGAAATGTAATGCCGTTGGCGCTATGCCTGACTCCTGCAGAATGGGTTTCCATAAAACGAGCCTTGCTTCTATGGGATTTTGTGAAAAACGAGACTGTAATAGTTGTGCATAAAGTGAGGCTCGATTGTATTGGGGCTTGCTCAAGGTCCATAATGACATTTGGTTAACACTCAAACAGAAACATGCTGATGATGCCCCTGTGCCCACACCTTGTCCACAGATCTGGCGGGAGCTCTTTTCTCCTCTGCACGCACTTAACTTTGGCATCGGAGGTGACAGCACGCAGCATGTGCTGTGGAGACTGGAGAATGGGGAACTAGAGCATATCAGGCCCAAGGTGAGTGGGCTTGAAGGGGAGGAACAAAAGTACCCTTAACTGCCCCTCATCACTGTGTTACACCTCTCTTTCTAGATCGTGGTGGTCTGGGTGGGCACCAACAACCATGGGCACACGGCAGAGCAGGTAACTGGCGGCATCAAGGCCATCGTGCACCTGGTGAACCAGCGGCAACCCCAGGCTCGGGTCGTGGTGCTGGTGAGATTGTGGGAACAGGAAAATGGTTTTGGGGTCTGCCTGGTAGGGTAGGAGTTGGGTCTCAGTGCTATCACTGCATGGTCCGAGTTCAATTCCTGGCCAGGGAGCTGACCCACGTGGCACAGCAGACCTCTCCTTGTCACCCGCTGCTCCCCTCAGCAGTGTGTTTCAGTAGATCTGCCTGTTCTGCTCCCCGCTCTGTCTCTGGTGAATCCTCTTACACCGCCCCCACCGCCCCCGGCCTACACCCCATTTCTTCTACTAAATATTTATTTTTTAAAAAATGATGTATTTGTGCATACAGAACTGGGGTACAGGCCAGAGGTTGCAGGGCAGTAAGAGGACTCACCAGAGACAGAGTGGGGAGCAGAACAGGCAGAGTGACGAAGGGAACAGCAGGAAGACAGGAGAGGTCTGCCGCGCCATGTGCGTCAGCTCCCTGGCCGGGGATGGAACTCCTGGTGAAGTGCTGCGGCTGGCTTCATAGTGATGCGCCTTCACCTGCTGCACCACAAGAGAGGGCCCTACTAAATAAATCTTTTTTGAAGAAGACAAGAAAAATGGTCTTGGACTCAGCCCCTGTGGTGTCACAGCAGCTTGGAATAGGACAGAGACTTTGAGGCAAAATTTCATGTTGACATTGGGGTTACTAGGGTTAACATATTTGGGGACCAGTTAGCTCCTTTACCCCAAGGGACTGCTGAAGAATCTGGGAAAAGCAGCTCCCGGGCTTCTAGCTGGGAAATTTCCTTGTCGACAAGGTGAACTGATGATCCCTTGTCATCATGTCAGCATCTTTGAGTGACACTTGGCACCCAGAAGCTTCTAGCTGAAAGGGGTTAGCAAACTTGATTTCATAAACGACACTTCAGCCCCCCACTTCCTATCCCTAGCACGTTCTACAGCTGAGAGCTTTGTGGCAAAGGGTAGAGAACAATATGGCACAGAAAACAGAAGGCCCGGATGCTGGTTGGACACCTCACAAACTCTTGTTGCCCCCTGTAGGGCCTGCTTCCTCGAGGCCAGCACCCCAATCCACTCCGTGAGAAAAACCGACGGGTGAACGAGCTGGTGAGAGCAGCGCTGGCAGGCCACCCGCGGGCCCACTTCCTGGATGCTGATCCTGGCTTTGTGCACTCAGACGGCACCATAAGCCACCACGACATGTACGACTACCTGCACCTCAGCCGGCTGGGCTACACACCTGTGTGCCGGGCCCTGCACTCCCTGCTTTTGCGTCTCCTGGCCCAAGACCAAGGCCAGGGCGTAGTCCTGCCAGAGCTCACACCCTAAGCCTCTGCCTTCCTCTGCATTAAATTCTCCCTCTCTAGTGTCCTGTCTTCTGCTTTATGGTAAAGCCTGGCTGGGTACCTCAACCTCAACCCTCATCCCTACAGCTCTTTCGGGTGAATCCATTTCTGCCCACGGTCAGCATTCTGGTCCAAAAAGCACCATAGTTCTTGCAGACTCGGGGATCTCTCACAGAGTAGTACTATAGATAGGTACTGCCAGTCACAGAGGGGAAGCCAGCTTGGCAACACTGCCCTGCGGCCCCAAGCTCAGGAGAGAATCGTGGGAACAGTCTTCCAACAGCACTCAAGCCCACCTGAACCGTGCTCTTTCCCTGAACTTTGGACTCACTTCCTGTGGAGGCTTCTTGACCCGCCTCCAGCGATCATCCTCTCTGGACTCCAGGCTGGACTGTCTCCCCAGAGACTGTGAAAGAGGGGTTCAACTCAGGAGGCGCCCTCAGCCTGGCTGTCCTGCCGGGTCAGACCCTGGGGGCAGAAGGGTCACACAGAGGACAGCACAGGACTTCAGCTGCCCATCTTGTGCCAACTCTGGGCTTTGAAGTTTCAGGTCCAGCTGGAGCATCAGGGGAGCTGCCTTTCTGCCACCGCGTCAAGCCTACCCCAGGCCCGTGCCTGCTGGATGGCTGAGAAACGGGCAGAGGCAAGACTCAGGAGCTCCTGGGCTAGAGAGGCGGCCTGGTCCCGTCAGTGTGGCCCATGGGGTCCCTCTGCTGTTGGAGGGTCCTAGGGTATGAAGTATGGCTCCATGGCCATCAGGAGGCAGGACTGGCACAAGCCAACACCCCTCCCCCCTCCAGAGAGGGCACCACACAGGTGTGTTAAACAGCTTTAATCTCGGTCATTGCGGCTTCTCGGCACAGTAAGAAATATTGCACATGATCAACATGTTTTGTTCTGGGGAGGGGACAGGATGGGGAAATCACCTTCTTAGAAAGTACAACCCAAGTTGGGAGGGCAGAGGGGGTGGGGAGACAACCCTCCCCAAGCCTGTGGCAAAGTGCAGGAGCCCCCACCCCCAAACTAACCTGAGTCCAGCCCCTCTGGGGAAAAAAGGGGTACATGAACTCCCCCTGTTCCACAGGCGTCTCCCTGTGGCCACGGCCCGCACTGCCCTCGGCTTGCAGCCCTCGCACGAGCCATTTTGCATAAAGTACAAGTGAAAAGGTCTGAAGGTAACACACTCCAGGTTACATACAGGGGCTCTGTGCAGGGAGACTGTGCCCCTGCTTCCCCTCAGCTGCCCCCCATTACTGGGAGGAAGCTGTGGGGGAGGGGGTAGACAAGAGGAGCAGGCCTCATTCCGCCCCAAACTGGAAAGGACGAAATGGCTTTATGGGGAGGAGGTTAACCATCCTGCCCCCCCTTCCTGCCACCTACGTACTGTCCATGTCCTGAGGGGGGTACTATGGGTCCTGGGATCTTCTCAGAGGCCCCTCACCTGCCAGTGGCAGCTGTGGAAGGGCCAGGGGGTGGGGGGGACCCCTGGGGGGCCCCTTCCCAGCCAGGCTGCCCAGGTCCCGGCTCTGAAGGTGGAGGCAGTGGCGGGGCAGCCGGGGCCGTGCCAGAGTCCGAGCCAGGCGAGGTCGGGTCAGGGCCTCCTGCAGGGCTAGGAGTGGGGACAGGAGCAGCAGGGGTGCCAGTGGAGGGCGGTCCAGGGAGGGGGGCCTCGGCTCCTGGGGTCTGCTCCGTGGGAGTGGCAGCCTGCATGATCTTCTGGCGTACCTCTCGAATCTTCAGCTGTAGACACACCTTGGAGGGGAAGATGTCTGCGTAGCGGGCCTGGAAGGCTGCCGTGGCCTGGGCTGGAAAGGAGGAGGGTGGGAGTTGGCACGGGCAGGGTGAGAGGCGCAGACAAGCCCACCCAAGCCCTCCCAGACTAAGACAGGCCCACCTGATGGGAAGAAGCCATGGTCCTGGAAGAGCTGCATGACCAGGGCCCGGCGCTGATCCAGGGTGCGCCGCAGGGATGAGTAGGGCACCTTCTCGTATTCCAGCTCCCCGAGCACGTCCTCGGCCTCTGTACCTGGGGAGGGGAAGCAGAGGCGTGGCTACAGGGGCCCCTGCCAGTCTTGAGTCTCCACCCCCGTCCTCAATGCAATCTTCACAGTGGTGTTTGGAGGGAAAACCTGCCCAAGATCACATGGCAACCCAGGGGTCGACTAATACTTCAGAAGCCACCCTTGACCAGTGCTGTCCTCCCAGATGCCCACTCTACCTCTCCCCTCTCTAACCCTGCTCCCTAGACCCCACCCCTTTTACCAGCCCCAGTCACCCCCAACGCTCCACCCGCCTCAGCACCAGCACCTGTCCGGTCAAAGGTGAAGATGTCCCCTTCACACTTGGCACTCTTGGGGGTGTTGGGCTCTGAGCTGCAGCTGGAACGTCTCCTGATCTTGCGTTTAGGCGAGGTGGGGTCCTCGGGGGCCGAGTCCAGGTCTGATCAAACAGAAGCAGGGTCATTAGCAGCAGCCCCCAACCTGGCTTCATCTACCCCAGGTGACCGGCTTGCCTACCAGTGGAATTCTTCCTCTTCTTGCGATAGGAGCCCAGGATGGCACGGGGTGAGGTGGCCAGAGACTGCAGGGTGGGCGAGGGCAGCACCTCCTCAGGTCGAAACTCGGGCAACTCAGCAAAGCGCTCTTCGAAGTCCACCTCTGACAGGACCCTGCTGGAGAGCCAGAAGGTTCACCTCCCCTGCTCCTGCTGCCCCCTCTCCCCCACCAAGCCCACACACTCCACCCAAGGCCCCCAGCCCATGCTCACTTGTCCACAGAGTCAAAAGTCTTCTTCAGGGGCGGGGGCCGCACCTTCACCTTCTTGCCTGTGGTACTAGCTGCCTCCTTTCGCTCAGGGGTGTCCCCGGTGGCCCTCCCACTGCTGCCCTCGCTGTTGCCGCTGCTGTTACCAGAGGCTGGGGCTGGAGCTGGGGCCGGGCTGGGAGGGGTGGGGGGCTCCCCCCGGCTCTCCAGGCCTAGTCCAGGGACACGCCAGTCTGAAGATGAGCTGGGGAATTTGCTGGCCTGGGGTGGGGATAGGCAGGGAGAGGAAGGGCACGGGGTTCAGATTAAATGGGGCAAAGCCCAGAAATAAAGACATGTTCGCTGAGACCATGCATGATGCAAAACCTTCGAGATGGCGGCTGACCCCACAGGACGGAGTTCAGGCAAGTGTGGACAGAAGAGAAGCGGAACAGACAGGCAGGCAACCAACCATGGGGCAGAGTTAAGCAAGGACAGGAGCCCCAGGCCCACCGGGCACTCACCACGGTCTCAGGGCCCTTGCTGCTGAGCCGCTCCTCTGCGGGTACAGGTGGTGAGGAACTCCGGGGTGTGGGAGCCCATGTCTCTGGGGGCGGTGGAGGGCCTGGTGTTGTAGGCGGTCCCTCTAGCTCAGACTCAGGGACAGGGGGCTCACGGGCTGGACCAGGTTCCAAGGGCTGCCGGGGTGTGGGGCCAGGCCGCCCAGGGGCACCTGCCTCAAAGGAGCCCACGGGAATGCTGGCGATGGCGGCCTTCACTTTCTGGGGGGCCTTGGGGGTGGGCCGCTGGGCCTTGGGGGCCACTAAGCTGTAGGTCATGGAGCCTGCTGGTGGTGAAAAGGGTACTTGCTGAGCCAGTCCTGACTGGGACCCATCTCCAGGGTTCCCCAATTCACCCAGCCCTGGGGTGGCCCAGTACCCACCTGTGGCACTAGGGAAAGGGCTTGTAGGGGCTGGGGTGGCAGTGGCAGGGACCGGTGGGCCCTTGGGCAGGATGGTAGCAGCAGGTGGGGTGGTGCTGGTGGCCACAGTGTAGACCAGACCTGGGGGGGCCTGGGAAGGCTGGGCCAAGGGTGCTGAGGAGCTGGGTGCGGGGCTGCCAGGGTAAAAGGCTGTGATGACTGGACCTCCAGGGGCTGTGCAGGTGGGAGGCAGCTGGGGGCTGGGCACAGGTGACACGCCCACCTGGCCTGGAGCCAACAATGGGGCTTGGCCTACAGAGAGGGAACAGGAGAGGTGAGAGCCCCAGTTAGGGTCTCAGACACAGCCCACCCAGGCGGCCCAGTTCTACCTGCCAGGCCACCTCTCACCTGAAAGCAAAGGCTGCACAAAGGCAGGGCCACTGGGTCCCAGAGAGGTGAAGCCAAGGGCTACGGAACTTGTGGGCCCATAGGAGGTGACTGTCCCAGCCTGGCTGGACGCAGGGCTGGTGCCCAGGGGCAGCGCGTGCCCGCCTGCTGACTGCACATAGGTGATTCTGCCACAAGGAAGAGAAAACAGGAGTGAGGTGAGCTAGCCCCACCTCAGTCTGGTCCTGGACTGAAGGTGCAACTGCCGTTACCTGGTGGACGAAGGTAACAGGACCTTCTGAGGCTGTGAGGTGGGTCCAGAGAGCGTGGCTGGGCTGAGGGGTGGCACCAAGCCGCCAGGAGTGCTCACTGGCACAGGAGTCAGCTGGATGATCTGTGGGTAAGGGCACCCACAGGCTGGGGTAAGCTGGGGACCCAGAGTGGGGGGGGGGGCACCAAGACCTAGGAAGGTGGGTCTAAGCAAAGACAGGAAACACGTGATTGGGAACAGCAATAAGGGAAACAGAAGAAAATGTAGCGAGACAAGAACAAAGAACCAGCAAGAAAGATGTGCAGAAATTTGGAACAAAATGGAGAAAGAACTGTTGAGGAAAACAGTGAGACAGTTCCTGACAGACAGACGAAACAAAGGAGCGACACAGAAATGGTGGGGCCCAAGACCGCCCCCCAGGAAGATCAAGGGAACAGGGGCTGAGGCCAAGGATGCCCTCACCTTGCTGGGCGGCTGGGCGCCATTCTGCACAGGAACAGAGAAGGGCGGGCTCACCAGGGGCAGCGGCTGGCTGGCCCCGCCACCCCGCACTGACATGCTAGGAGCAGCCAGGGGCACCAGTACCTTCCCGGGCAGCAGCTGAGCTGAGCCACCTGCGGGTGGCGCCTGCACAGGAGACACCGACTGGGCTGCAAGTTAAAAGGTAAACGAGGGTTAGCAGGGAGACCAACAGGCCGACAACCCCTCTCCTTGCGCTGCTGGGCTCTGGGCTCACCTTTGGGGGGTGGGGCAGAGGGTACTGACTGCAGGATGGGGATGCCAGGAGTGGGTGCGGTGGCGGCCAGGACTTTGCCGTTGGTGGAGGTGCCCGGCGGGAGGGTGAAACGGATGCTAGTGGTGGGTACAGGGCCACCGGGAGCTGCTGCCTTGGTCCCAGGGGCGGGTGCTGGGGCAGGTGCCACTTGAAGCTGCTGGGGCAGGGTGGGCAGGATGTACTGCACCTGGGTGATTCCCCCAGCCTTGCCCAGAGCACCTGGCTGCAGGATGCCCAAGGGCACTGGCCCATTGGGGCCGCTTCCAGCAGCTGCTCCTGAGCCTGCAGTAGGCCCACTGCCAGGGGCTCCCTGGGCAATGAACTGGACAGCAGGGGGCGCTGGGGCCCCATAGCCTGGGGTGCCCACCAGCAGATTGGTAACGGTGGCAGGTGCCTTTCCCACAGTGCCCAGTAGGGGTCCAGCTACCAGATGTGAGGCTGGTGAGGACACTGCTGCTGACTTCTTGTCCGAATACACTAAGCTGACACCCAGCGGAGAGCCGCCTGGTGCCCGGGACCCAGTGACTGGCTCAGTCCTGGCACCTGCTGTGTCATTTGGAGAGGCCTCTGCCCGGCCAGGGGTGGGGAAGGGCTTAGAAGCAATGGGCACGGGAGTGCTGCTGACAGGCCTCACCACATTGGTGACCATGGTGGCGGCAGGGCGGGACAGGGGGGCTGCAGGGGCCCCATAGGCCAGCGATGGGGCTGGGGCTGAGGGCATGCGGGCTCCACTGCCCTCGCGATCCTCCTTGTTGGGGGGCAGGACCAGTGTCTGCAGGACACCTCCCCCGCCAGGAGGAGCTGCAATGACCGAGGGGCCTGGTGGCTCCAGGCCCCCCATGCTTTCAGGTCTCTTGCGCCGGAAAGTGGCAGGATCCGTTGGGAGGAATCGAGTGACCTTGGAAGGTGTCACTGGGCCCCCAGTCCCAGCAGGTGGGGGTCGAAGAGGGCCTGCTGTGCTGCCCGGACCTGACTCCTGGGCCTTGAAGGTTCCCGAGCCCAGTGAGAAGGACGTGGCTGCTGAGGTTGAGGAGGCAGGTGAGGACGAGGACGGGGTGGGACCGTAGCCTTTGCCGAAGGCTGCAGGTGGATCCGGGGGTCCCGGAGGCTCCGGGTCCAGAGATGGGCGGCAGTGGGTAAAGGAGGAACGAATCACAGGTGAAAACACCTTTCGGCCGAAGCCCTGGGTGGAAGAATAGACACACAACCACATAAGGAGAGCCTAGATACCCACATCCTGCCCAGCCCCATCCTGCCTGGCAATCAGACCTCTGAAGCCTGCATCCCTGCCAGCTGAAGGCCTCTACTCATCCCAACTGTGACCCAACCCCCATGAGGCAAGTAGCTTGCCCTAACCACGAGTTATTAACCTCCCGCTCCGTCCACACACACAGCAGATGACCCCCTCCCAGGAACACCACTAGTGGGTGCCAGATCCCAAATCCTCACCTTGTTGCCCTCTGGGTCCTCCCCAGAGCTGTCTCCACTCTCACTGTCTGTCACCCGCTCCTTGCACTTGAGATCAATGTCAGTAGTGCTGAAACCATCATCAGCTGAGGGAACAGAGGGAGCCTCAGAAAGGGGTTAGTTGCAGGATACCCACGTGGGAAAATCTGGAGCCTCAGCTCTGGCCTGAGCTCTGCCCCAGGCCGGCAGTGAGCACGGCCCTGGAAGGATGCTCTACAGCCTGGATGTGCCCACCGCCCACAGATAAGCGCACCTAATGCTGAGCCTAAGGGCCAAGCCTGTATGCTCCTGGTTTCCTGGCTGACCGGGGGCTTCCCAAGGGCAGAGCTACATTTACTCAACAAGGCCTGCATCAACTCTCTGCCCACCCTCCAAGTCTCAGCCTGCAGGACCCTGGGACCTGCAACTGCTCACCAATGACATCGTCATCCCCTTCTTCCTCACAGATGACCATACGCTCCTCGTCACTGGTCATGTCCTCGCTGGCCGCACGCTGGGAACGGGAAGCTCGGGTGGGCAGCATTGAGGGCCGCCCACTGGCTGCCAGGGCACCTCCCTCACCAGGGGCTGCAAAGGGGCCTGGTGCCCCATATGGGGTGGAAGGTTTTGGACCAGAGTAGGAGGCAGGCCCAGACACCATCTGCAAGGCAGATGCAGGGAGCCTTCAGTCGGGGCTGTCACCTTGGGCAGCCCTCCCTGTCCCCCCGAAGCCCAGTAGCCTGCACCCCAGACCTGAGTCAGTTCCTGTAGTGCCTGGCTATCTACTTCCCCACCATCCAGGCCGTGTACCCCACTGTGGGAGAAGGCGCGAGGCCGGGCCGAGCCAGGTCCCCCAACGGTGTGCAAACGTTCTGCCCCACAGGAGCCGCTCCCCAGAGTCTTAGTGTCCGAGCTTAAGAGTGTCTGGGCTGCGACGGACAGGAGCTCCGAGGACACTGTAGAGGGAAGGGGAGTGCTGGAGTCAGGCAGCCCCTCGACAGCCAGACTGGTCAAACCATCCACCGTGAATCCAGGTATGAGCACAAGCAGCTGGAAATCTGGGGCCACCTGGTGGGAGAGAGGCACCACCCACCAACACAGCAGCTCCTTCCTACTGTCCCGCCCTCCAGGTGCAAGCAGTCCCCTCAAGGAGGCAGCCCTCTCAAGTCAGAAAGCCCGGAGGCAGGCCTTCTCTGTCACGATGGCTGGTGACCACTGGCCAAGGAGCCTCGCTGCCCTGCTCTCAGAGAAGTGACAACCCCACCCTCAGATTTGTGGGTCCAGACCCAGACGTTTACTCCAGAAAAACACCTCACAACAGTGCCAGGCACACCAGATACCCCCGGCCAGTACAAGCAGACAAAAAGGGTCTTCCAGCTGTGTTTGTGAGAGCCAGCCAAGCTGGGGTTTAACATCTGGCTCTGCCACTTACTAGCTGTCTATGACTTCGCTGACTCCACCTCTCTGTACCTCAGTTTTTTCACATGGAAATGGGGTGTACTTTTAGTAACAGAGGTTACACCCTACTTGTACCTAGTCAGTAAAATCAACAGCTGACAATGAAGTGGCTCTTTGGAAATTTGTCTGAACTCCTTCATAGGAGATAGGGGTAAAAGTCCTCAAATAAAAATGACAGGACAGAGGAGCTCCTGAAACAAGGGGTGAGCAAGCAAGAGGGTCTAGCTGGTGGGTCTAGGGGCAGGGGCAGGGGCAGGAGCAGGGCGGGAGAGCTGGGGCTCACTGACCTCCAGGGGCAGCGGCAGTGCCTGTCTCTGACATGCTCCTCTCCCGCGGCTCCTTGTGGCCTCCAGCTAGACCCAGGCTTGCAGGCTTGGCCTCGGAGCTGGACTTCTTCCGGTCCTTATTGCACCACTTCCAGTCTGGGTGGGCCTTAAAGTGAGCTTCTTTCACCTGGCAGGAGAGGACAGGGTGTCTTCTCAACCATCCTACTAGGGGAGCCGGGAGAGGGTCAAGAGGCGGAAGCATTACCTGGAAGGCAAGGTCGTGGTACTTCTGCTTCTCCTTGGGCCCCAGGGCATACCACCACTCGCCCAGGATCTTGCTGACGGTCCGGTTGTCCTGATTGGGGTGCCGCTGGTGGACCAGGGCCCGGTGCCGCTTGCTGAAGATCATGAAGGCATTCATGGGCCTCCGGATATGGTCCTTCTCCCTCTGCAGTAAAGAGGCCCAATGGGAGCAGTTAGGATGGAGGAAACAGTCTTGGGTGGCCAAAGGGTGAGTGGGGGACAGTGGGGATGGGGCACCTTGTTGGGGCTGCGTCCATCCTTCTCTGAAGAGGAGTCTCGTTCCTTGGGCAGGGCACTGAGGGACTGGGTCCGGCGTTTCCCAGGCGGCAGAGGCAACTGGATCTCAGGAGACATGATGGAGAGGAAGCTGTGGCAGAACAGCACGGACAGTGAGGGCCAAGGGCAGGTCTCTAGCCACCCACCTCCCAGTCCCAAGTCTTAGGGCACTCACGCATCATCATGGTCACTCTCTGTCTCACTGTCCAGTCGGGACTCTCCTGGAGGGCCAGGAGCCTCCTCCTCAGTGTTGGGAGGGGGACCCTTCCCGGGTTCCACCACCCCCAAAGTGTGAGGGGGCCCTGGGCTCTCAGGGCATGTGGCTCCGGGGGTTCGCCCAGGGTCAGCATTCCCTGTCCCACCTGGTGGCTGCTCATGAGCAACAGCTGCTGACTCAGCAGGTTCTGGGGGGCAGAGAGGCGGATCAGAGGGCTCCAGGGCCACCCCAACCCCATCTTCATGCCTCCCCACAGACCCTCCTCAACCCCTCACCTTTGCTCTGGTTGGCGGCCACTGGATGGCTGGCAGGTTGCTGTGCCTCACTTGGCTGTACAGAGGGGTCAGGCTGGCTGGGGGCCAGGAAGGGGACTAAAGAGTGCCAGGGAAACACGGCCACAGAGCGAGGTTCCACGTTTGTCCACACTGTGGGAAAGAACCACCTGAGCCACACAGCAGGAGAAACCTGGCCTTGACCCCAAACTCAAGTTCTTTCCCCCCTAGACAAGGCAGCTCCACCCCTTCCTGATATCCCCATCCCCTGTCCCCTGTCTTGGGTCTACCTAAACGAATCACTCAAGAAAAATTCCTCTGAAAGGTTTCTAGATTTATAAAAAGAAAAACAGAAGCAGAGACGGGAAACAGTACTCAAGCCCCACTCCCTCCTCCGCCTCTACCAGCCCTGCCACCAGGGACCAGGCCAGAGGAATGACGGGCTCCTGTCACAAACCAGGCCATGTTCAACTGCCGTCCCATACTCCCAAGGCCCCAAGATCTCAGCAGGGCTGGGGACGCCCCTCCCCATCATGTCACATCCCCAGCACCCATGCGGCCACCTGACACAGCCCCTCTTTTAGGCCCCACACTCCCCTTCTCTTTCCTGAGACAAATGGCCTGGTGCCCCCTCCCCTCCTTTTTCCATTACCCACAGGATATGAGGTGTCAGGTCCTTTTCCCCTACCACGGACCCCAGAGAGCCAGAAATGCCCTACCTGGGCTGGGTACCGGTAGCCCCAGCTTCTCCCCTTTCTCTCCAAAAAGATCCTATTGTCCATGAAGAGGCCTCTGAGTCTCCCTCCCTCTAACCCCTCAGTATATCTTTAGCCTAGTGTCCAGCCCCCTTGCTCAGAGAAAGGGGAGGGTGTGGCAAACTTCTTAGAAGAAAAGTCACAGACAATGGAGCAGACAAGAAAATTGTTACAAATCTCTAACAGGGAAGCAAACGTGCCAGGTGTTTCCTCTAGGATATGCACAGGAAGGCAATTTTCTTACCAGGGAGCTGACCCCAGGGGTCCCAGCTTGGGTCCCAGGTGAGTGGCAGAGGGGCAAACCCTGGGCTGGGACCCAATCCTGGCTGGACTCCTGGGCAGGCCTAGCCTAACTGAGGGCTTCCCTCTCGCTTCTTGCTCCCCGGGGGAAGTGGAACCAGCAGAGGAGGCCCCTGCCTGGGGGAGACCATGAAGGGAGGAAACGCCCTAGCCCTGGTCTCCATCATTCTAGGCTTCCCCCGATACACATCAATCTGACCTGAGATGACCCCCCCCACACACTTCAAAAGCCATGACTAGGGGAGCTCGATATGAGGCACTGCTAATGAGACCTGATTCTTCCAGGGACTGACAAAAGAAAAAAAGTAGACAACAAGGAACCCGAAGAGCAGTAGACAGCACTGGAAAAAGACTCAAAGAACAAACAAACACTGCTATCTCCTATATCCCCCTATGCCTGGGACACTGGGGGTGCAAAATGCTGCTGGACACCCCCAACGTCCTATCAGCCCCCAGGGATCTTGATCCATCCCTTTCTTTACAAAGATCTTTCTCATCAGGGCCTCCTAGTCTTGTGCTGGGTGGGGGAAGAAGGGCCCAGCAGACAATGGGGAACAGCCTTTGGTCCTGCCCCTCATGAACTCCTCCCCAGCGCACTGCACTCCAGGTTGTGGAGTCTCTCTTAGAGAAGCACATCGCACAGCTCCAGCCCATCTTCCAAGGTTCTGAGCAAACAGTGCCTCGCTCACTTCCCAAACACGGTCTTTAGTCCCACTACTCAATCACAACCCTTTCCTACTCTGGAGTCCACTCCTTTGACCAGCAGGGCTCACGCTGCTCCAAAGCCAGTTACTCTGCACCCCTCGCCTCTAAGCACAACGGACCTGTTCCACCCCATCACCTACCACCACCGCTGTCCCCAGGTACTCCCCACTCCCTGGGCGCTCCCACCTGCCGTCAGCAGCCACTTGGCCCAGCTGAGCTCTGCAACTTTCCCCGTCACCCCTTCACTCTGCCTCAGTCGTTCTCCTACTATATCCCCATCACGATTACTCCGCACGTTAAGACCCCGACACCTTGACCCCTGCAGCCCCAGGGCCCAGGCGCTACTGACCGAACATGCCGAGGCCACGGGAGGCCGCGCCGGACGCGGGCACCAGGGGCCTG
>NW_004567142.1:1559520-1562704 GCF_000260355.1 Condylura cristata | reverse complement strand
CACCGCGCCCGAGCCCATTGGTTGTTGCCGCCGCGCGCGGGTCAGGCCCCGCCGCGCCCGCCTCCATTGGCCGCCCCGGGGGAACGTCAGTCATATGCAAATAAGGGCAGGGCGGGGCGGGCTCCGGTTGGCCCCAAGCCGGCCGGGGGCGGGACCGCAGTAGGAGGGTGGCAGGGAGGGCGCACTGCAGTAAAGGCTTGGAGCCAGGGGGGCGGTTCGGGGCTCCGCGCTGCGGAGGCACCGAAATTGTGTGTGGTGCTGTGTATGTCCAGTTTGCGCGAGGAACAGCTCGCGCGCGTCTTGGTCCTCCTCCCTTCACTAGCGCTTGGGCATGCACAGCTCCGCAGGGGGACCGCTGCGTGAAGGGTTGGTCCAGCCACCCCTGAGCCCTCACCAAAGCTCACACCAGCAGTCTCTCACACGCATACACACAGGTCCCTCAGACAGACTTTCCTGCCACACCCATTATCATCCACACCCCTCACTCAGCCTTACACTCACACTGCTTTATGCACGAAGTCACACCTTGCACCTGCTCACTTATGTACTACTACCTTCACACACAACCCGTCACTCCCCACCCACCATCATGCCACTACGAGACTCACCCACCCTCTTCAGATCACCCACTCCACACATGCATTGTCATACATGATGTCCCAGCCCACATCCACCAGCCCACATGAATCAAACAGACAACATACCACAGGCAGAATTCTCTCACACACTTCATCACTGCCACTGCCTGTCCATCAGCCCTCCTACCCCACAACCACTCATTCTACCCACATTCTCCCATTTCATGGTGCCCTCTACCCCCTAACAGGCTAACTCCTACAGACACCATCATACTGCCCCCAAACTCATCCCAATGAGCACTCACTACTTAAGTATCCTGACCCATCAGAGACGCAGTACCAGAGCAATTCATGTCATTTCAGCTACCCTGCCAGATACTCCGCAGCCACCCAGGACTCACAACTCACAGTGTCAGACAAGAGACCACAGGGAACCACCATGGGCTGCTCCCACGGCTCCAGACTGGAAGCCACCCCTTTTAGAAAAGGACAAGGACTAAGAAAGGAAATCAGCACTGGAGCTGCTATGTACTGCGAGCCTGTAGGCATTATCCTGTTCACTGAATCCTCATAGTCACTAGGGAAGTACACCTCATGATGCCCATTGTTCAGATGAGAAAACGAGGCAGGGAGAAGAGGAATAAATTGTGCAAGATTATGCAGTCAGAACATAACCACCCAGAACCCTCCCTGGTGGCGCAACGGGTTGAAGTGCAGCACTAAAAAGCTATAGCAGCCACTACAGCATGAGTTTGATCCCTGGCCAGGGAGGTGACCCACATGGTGTGGCAGACCTCTCCTGACTCATCCGCTGCTCCCCTCAGCAGTGTATTTCAATACAGCTGCCTGTTCAGAATGCTCCCCATTCTGAATCCTCTCATCATCCACACCTCTGTACCCCAATTCTGTATGCATAAATAAATCTTTTTTTTTTTAGGTTTTTTTTATTTATTTGTGCATACAGAACTGGGGTACAGGCCAGAGGCTCAGGGGCGGTGAGAGGCTTCACCAGAGACAGAGTGGGGAACAGAACAGGCAGATCGACGAAGTACACTGCTGAGGGGAGCAGCGGGTCAGGAGGGGTCTGCCACACCATGTGGTCACCTCTGGGGCAGGCCACCAATGCAGGCATTCCTTCCACGACTCAAATTTAACCTCAGAGTAGGCACACTTAAGAGACTCACAGGCAGAGGATAGGGAATAGGGCCAGTCAATGATAGGAAGACACTGGTGAGCTGCAGAAAAGTCAGAAAGCACACACAGCCACAGGCAAGGGTCCAGAATCTACAAGGTAGAGAATATGAGGTCTTGGGTCACCCAAGGGGGTCACGGGGTGAGCCATGCCAAGTAGAGACATGGGGATCACACTTGGCAGCTAAAAATTGCCCAAATGAACCAAGATAGAGTTACTCAGGTGGAGTGAGTGACAGGTACAGACAAACCCTTTTCCAGCATGTGCCTCCTCCACTGATTGAACTGAAGGCATGAAGGCAGGGCAGGAACTGGTAACCTGAGCCCAGAGGGGAAGAGGAGGTCTGTAACCCTCTGACCTCCAGAGACTGAAGGGTCAGACACTTGGCTAGGAGCCTGAAGGGGCCACCAGGGGGACTATTAGGTGACTGCCCCTCCTCCCTATGCAGCCCCAGACTCAGACCCTCCATTACCTCACTGCCCCAGGGACTGCAATGTGAGGCAGAACTCAAGGCTGAAATCAATGTGGCCGGCTATCTCCCCACCGCTGCCCCCTCCTCTCCCAGCCACCGGTGAGTCACCTACTGGCAAATTAACCCCTTCCCCACTGCAGCACAGCCCAGGGGCAGAAAGGGGCAGAAATGAGAGGAACCCTACACACACACACAGTTCCCCCACTTCTGTGAGGTTAGAAAAAGCAAGGCCTGGCACAGCAGGGAAAGAGGGCCCCACACATCTGGGAGGGCTGCACATCTGGTAGGAGACACATGCCCACATAGGAGGGATGGGAAGAGGCCCTTTTCAGGGTAGGGTGCAACCAAGTGGGGGCTCAGCCTGGCAGGGAGGGGCCGGAATCCGGGCGGGAAGGGCCCCCCTGCTCTGGGCACTGGGCCAGCCCTATACTTAGCTCCCATTGTTCAGGGCAGAGGAACCCCGGTGGGAGTGATTGGGAGTGGAGAGGAGGGAGCAGGTCCTATCCCCACACAGCTCCATCTCTTTGGCCTTCTCCAACCCTAACTGGGGCCTCACTAGTTGGAAAAGCCTGAAGGCTTCTGCAAGCCAGGGGCCCAGCCCCACCTGAAAGGGGGTGCAAGTCCATAATCTATCATTAGATATCATTAGAGGCAGATACTGGGCAGATGTGTGGCACAACCGCCCCCCCCCCCACTTTGCAAGGTAACCAATTCCACAAAAGGTGTGGTCCTAAAGAGCCCCCACCAAGTCACCGCACCCCAGCCTGGGGACAGGGAGCCCAGACAAGACACCAACACCACCGCGGGCAGCACAGGCTGAGACCTGCCCAGAGGCCTGGGGCATGCAGCCAGGGATGCTGACAGACCAGGGACAAGCAGACACAGTATGAACTCCTGAGGCCCGTTTATTGAGCCCGCCAGGCACCGCGCCCCCGCCACCCC
>NW_004567142.1:1528618-1559050 GCF_000260355.1 Condylura cristata | reverse complement strand
CAGGCGCCGCGGCAGGGAGGGCTTGGGAGGCGCCGCGGCTCGAGCGGAGGAGGGGGCGCCGCCCTACACTCCCCGCGCTCACGAGATTTTCCACTCGCTGCCTGGCCCCCAGCCAGCCCCCGGCGGGCCCCACAAAGCCGCTTTGTGCCGGGAGGGCGGGCGGGCGCCCGGCCGGCCTGACACCCACGCGGGCCGCGGCGGAGCGCGGGCCAGCTGGCACCCGAGCCGTCTGCTGGAGGGAGTCTTCCCCAGCCCGAGCCCGCGGCCGCGCAGGGGTTAACAGCACCCGGGCGGGGGAGTGGGCCTCGGCCAATCGGCGTCGGGGGGCCCGACGGCGTCCAATGGGAGGGAGCGAGGCCCGACGCCCAGGCCTACCCCCTGGGGCGCGGGAACCCGCACCTCTAGGTACCGGCGGGGACTGGGCGCGGCCCTCACGGGCCGCTCGACCGGGGCTACGGAGCCCCCAGTGCACCCTCTTTCTCCGCTGCTTTTAAAGAAACAAGCTCAAAGGAGGCTGAATCTTGCACTCTGGAGGTGCATGATCGGGCTTCGAAGCCAGGTCGCTCTGACCTCACGATCAGCTTTTCCACTGAAATGGGGAGATGGGGTTCCCTGAGCCAGGGGAGCGGGGACAGGGGCGGGCGAAGGAGGCGGCCCGGCGGGCTGAGGTCCAGCCGCCTGCGGTGCAGCCGCTGCCGCCGGTGGTAATGGGAGCCAGACGCCGTCGCCGCCGCTAATGCGCCTCCCTCCCGGCCACTAATGGAACCATTAATGCCCGGGCGCCGCGGGCTCCGGGCCGCACACCGCCACTCCCCGCTGCGCATGCGCTCGCTGGGCCGTGCCGCCGCCGCCGCCGCCGCCAGGAGGCAGCCTGGTGCCTCACAGTGCCAGGTGCCGGGGACTGCCAAGCTAGGGTAGCTGGAGGATCCTTCCGGAAAGTCTCACCTCTTAGCTATCTCACAAACGCTCCTCCTTTCCTCTCCTTGCCGCAAGTCGACCTCTTTTTCGGAACCTAGACGTCCTTCCTCTCCAGAGAAGGCTCAGGGATCTTTGCCTTTTCCCTGCCCTGCTCTAAACTCTTGACTCCTCACTGGTTGGCATTCGAGTTTCGCCTGGCTGGACCTGTCCTCCTTGGCACCCTCCCACCTATCCTAAACTCTAGTGTCAGCTCCAGCCTCAACTGGCCACTCAGAGATCATACACTTCCACCCCTTTTGGCCTTTGCTCCTGTGGCTACTTTGACCTAATTCGCCCTTCCCTTTCTTTGGATGCCCTGAAATCCACTCATGCCCTGTGCTTCAGCTCATAAGTTCCCTTCAAGTAAATCCTACCTGAACCTACCTGACTGCACCCCCACTGAGCTCTGCTTCCCCAGACCCTACCTGTGGCAGATCATCCTTGCCTGTGCCTGCATCCACATGTACACACCTCTCTACCCACTTACCCTGGGGCAGGACAACTCACCCTGGGCCTGGTGAGGACTTCTGGTGGCAGGAATAGGGTACATTGTTTGAGACAAAAATGGAAATTCTGGTGGGCAGAATCGGGATCTAGGTTTGAAGTGTCAGGAGACCCTCAGTTCCTCCTATAGCCTCATTTTTCCCACCTGCCGGACAATAGTGGGAGGGTACCACCTGGTCTCTGACGACCTTGGGGGTGGATCACGTGACGGACTCAGTTAAATGAAACTGGCACCAAATGTGTCTCCTGAAAGGCAGTGGGAGAGGGGTGTAGGGTGGCCTGGGTCATGCCCTCTAGCAGGTGGGTGGGCACAAGAGCTGCTTTCCTGCTTCTCTCCCACAGCCAGATCTCTCAGCTTGGCCTACACAGCCCCCGCCTTCCTGCTTGTCTTGGAAACAGGTGCTTGGCTGTAGATGGGTCTGCAGGATGGCTCCCAATACCTCTTAGCAGCCTTCAGGAACAGTAGCAGGCATTTAACTTGTTCAGGAGCAAAGGGGGTTCCCAAAGCTCCCCAAGAAGTGAGTACTGGCCCAATGCTTAGCAACTGTCACTGAGTTAAAGGAGCAGAGCAACTGATGTGCAGGAGGTAGGGGTCTAGAACAGGGGCAGGTCTGTCTAAAGAAGGGGAGGCAGGGCACCTCCCCGGTGGCGCAGGTTAAAGTCTCAGCACCATCAAGCTATCAGCAGTCACTGCAGCATGAGTTCAATCCCAGGTCAAGGAGCTGACCCACATGGCGTGGCAGACCTCTCCTGCCACCTCCCCCCAACCGCTGTTGCCCTCAGCAGGGCATTTCATTGGATCTGCGTGTTCTGCTCCCCACTCTGTTTCTGGTGAATCCTCTCACCCACTGCACCTCTGGCCTACACCCCAATTCTTATATGCATAAATAAAAATTTAAATAAATCTTAAAAATAAAAGAAGAAGAACAGGAGAAGGGTCAGGGGAGAGGCAAAGGCTGGCCCAAAGACACAGAAAAGGGACCTAAGCCAAAGAAGGTAGGGTGAAAGCTGAGACAAGGACTGATACCCAGGGAGGAACAAACCAGGAATGATAAATAGAGCCAGATTCAGTAAGAGTCAGACAAAAGTCCAGAGAGTTTCAGGCCTAGAAATAGAGACCTACACAGACACAGAGTCAAGCCCAAGGGAGACACTGAAAAGCATACAGTAGCTCAAAGACAGGCAGTTGGGCAAGGCCGAGGAGCAGGGACACTGCCTGTCAATACAAGGAAACCAGGCAGCAAGCTGAGAGCTGGAAGGGAGGCCATGCCAGGAAGGGGGGGCTGAGACATCTGGTTGGATTGCAGGCCTGGGAAAGCTTCCTCTCCTGGGGAGCCGGTGGGAAGTCAGAGGGAGGTGGCAATGGCAGCTGGCTGGCTGGGCCATGCATAGAATGTGGAGAATGCGGGCTGCCTGCCCCGGCATGTCCCCCAGCGGAAGCAAATGCCTGGTGGGGGGCAGGAGCAAGCAGGCTGCCCCAGGCCACCCCCTCACACCTGCTGCCCTCTGAACAAGGGTCAGGCCCTTGCATGGGCAGGCGGGTTGATGGGACTATGGCCTCAATCTGCCACAGGGTACTATCTACCCTATCCGGGCCTCAGAGAGAGGCCCCAAGGTGCCTAACTCCCAAGGGTTTAGGGAGGCCTTAGGGCAAAGAACAAAAGGGCCTGCTAGCTGGGAATATGAGGGCAGCCCAGATACCTCAGCATGGGTGTTGTCAGGGAGGCGCTGCTCAGAACCGCCAGGACAGGCACTGGGCAAGTTCTGACGACCAGGCAGCCTCCAGCAAGGGGCCTCCCTTTCTTGAATCTCAGCACCCCCGGCCCGCTCACACACAACAGGGCTGGTGATTCCTACTTCACAACATGGGTGGGTTTGATGATCTGGCCCCAGGCTTGGGGCTGGGCACAGGGTAAATGTTCAGTCAAGAGTGGTTACTATTATTATCATCATTATCATTGGGAGTGCTTACAAGACCCGGCTCTGGAGCCAGACAACCTCAGTGCAAAAGCTGCCTCTCCCTCTTGCTAACTGGGTGACCTTGGGCAAGTCCCATACCCTCTGGGGCTACACTGGAACTAGTGTTCGTGTTGACCTCCTGGGGCATTGAGGATTCAGTGTTCACGTTCAGTCAGCACAGGCTGAGCTGTGTACCAGGCACATGCAGCCTGGAACTCAGTAGTCATCATTACGGCAACTTCTGGCAGCACGAGTCTTGTGAGGACCTGGATGGAAGCCCAGTCTCTTCTAGTAGGATGACCTCAAGCAGGACTTCTGTCGGGGCCTTACTTTGCCTCACCTGGAAAATGGACCGGGCCTACCCTGCTAGGCATCAGGTCACTTGTATCAGGTACATCCCTTCCCCGTGTGGTAGCAGAGAGGGTCAAGTGAGAGAGTGCAGCGCCGGTGATGGCCGGGGCAATGTAAGCATGTGGAGATGGGAATAGTTAGAGTCCTCCTGCTTCAGGTTTTTCATCTGTCAAAGGACAGAAATCCGTGCTGTGCCCATTGCTATGGAATTTTGCTCACATCAACTATAATAACAAACGTTAAAAAATGCTGAAAACAGGGCAAAAATCACAGCTCAGTCTATGAACGTGTGGCCCTGTACCCTGGGTCTGGACTGTATTTCCTTGAGGGCAGGACCCAGGGTTCCTTCCTGTAATAATAATGTCTTCCCAAGTTCAAGTCACAGTCCATACCAGATCCACACTCTGGCCCCCTTCCCTTCTGGTCTCAGGAACTAGAACTCACCCTCAGTACAGCTGTCAACCTTCCACAGCTACCTAGTGCCTCAGGACAAAGTTCACAAGTCTTATAGGGCTCTCTGTGATCTGACCCTTGGCCACCAATGGTCTCGCATCCTATCACTCGCCCTCTAGAGCCCAGACTTCTCAGACTCAGCTTCCTTCAACTACTGGCTTTCACCTCAAGGCCTCTGCATAAACTCTTCCCTCTGCCTGCCTTGCTGGGCTCGCTTCCATATCCCCTCAGGTCTCATAAAAAGTTCATACCTGGGCCCTCCCTGGTGGTACAAGGCGTTAGAGTGCAGCACTGTGAAGCTAGCCACAGCACTGCTTCAGCACAAGTTTGATCCCCACCAAGGAGGTGACCCACATGGCGCAGCAGACCTCTCCTGTCTCGCCCGCTGCTCCCCTGAGCAGTGAACTTCGTCAGTCGGCCTGTTCTGCTCCCCACTCCGTCTATGATGAATCCTCTCACCACCCCTGTACCTCTGGCCTGTACCCCAGTTCTGTATGCATAAATAAATCTTAAAAAAAAAAAAAAAAAAGTAACCTTCTCCAGAAAGCCCTACCTCACTTCCCATGGCCTCATGGGTTTCTCCAGCCCAGTCATGAGAACTCTGCTGAAGAAGCTCTGTCTATTGCAGGGACCGTTGAGACCTGTGAGATCAGGGCTGTGTCCTCAGCACCCACCAGCACAGGCTCATAGAGGACTGTCATTCACAGACTTGCGTCTGGGGCGGGCTAGAGACAGGACTGTGACCCTCCCAAGACTTGCTCTGACACGGCCCAGCCCAGCCCAGCCCAGCCCAGGCTCCTGATGGCCCAACACCATCTCAAAGTGCCGTCCTGGCCCCTAGCCTCAGCCCCCCAGCAACACTGGCCTTCCGTCCCCTCTGCTCGTTGTGCTCCATCCTCAGTCTTTCCGTAGGCCTCCCCGAGAAGCCCTTCAGCTCCGTAGCTGCTGAATCCCACCTTCAAATGTGGGCTTACACACCCTGTCCCGAGGACAGCTAGATTAGATTCACACCTGGAGGCACTGGGAGGTTTACTGGGTCCAGTGGTAATAGTGAGGCTCAGTCCTCCCAGTGGGACGACCTGTTGGCCCCTTGTCCTCCCATCAGTAACCTGGCACTGTGACTGAGTAGTCACAAGCCAACCTGTCTGGATTGGAAAGCTAGTTCCAGGATGCACTAACCGCGTGACCCTGGGCAAATTACTAACCTGGCCTCAGTTTCTTCTAAACCAGCATAATTGCGCAGCCGTCTATTAGGCCGGTTGTGAAGACTAAACGGGCTAACATTTGAAGGGGGTTTAGAGCAGGCCGGGTATGTGGCCGGCTGCGAGATAAGCCACGCAAGGTGCTTATCACAGCGGTGCCCTGCCAGCCTTCTGGACATGGGAGCTGCCATGGTGATGATTGTCTGTCTCATCAGCTCTGTGGGGGCCTGGCTCCAAGCCTGAGCTCGGGAAAGGTCTCAAGCGTGTACCCAACTGGAAGCCTCTTAAGGAAAACATTTCCCTTAAGCCTTCAAAAGTCCAGTCCTCTACCTGGCACATAAATTTCACCACCTCTGTGCCAAGGAGGCAAGCCTCCCCTGGACCCCCTCTGGAGGTGAGGGCTCACCTCCTGAGAAGCCAGTCTGAAGCAGCCCTGTTCACAGGGCGCCCTCACCCAGCCCATCCACCTGCACCTCTTACCTGTCCCAGGGCGGCCCATGATGACTTCCTTCTTGGGGGCAGGATGGCTGGTATAGCTGCTGGGCACCAGGACGGGCAACAGGGCAGCAGGTGAAGGGTGGAAGGCCACCGGCTGAAAGGGCGAGGAAGCCAGGCCAAAGGTGGGCATCGGCTGGGCCACTGCTGTTGGCGCAGCTGGAGGCACGGTGATGGGCACAGGGGCCGACAAAGGTGGGGGCAGGCCAGGCTTCCCACTGGCCACGCCTGGGGGTACCGGAGTCTCTCGGCAGCCCCGCCCGGGTACCCCAGCCCGTGCCTCACTGGCAGTGCCCACCTCCCCAGGGAACTTGGAAGGCAGTGGAACGTCAGGGTTGCGGACAATGACAGGTGAGTCCCGCTGCACAGCAGGCACCCTGCGCACGGAGGGCCCGGGGTCGGAGGTCAAGCCGGCAGGAGGGGGCAACAGCAGCAATGGTGAGGGTTGGCGGGATCGGGAGAAGGGCACGGCAGGCGACACGGACCGGAAGCCAGCCGGTGTGGAGGGTGTAGGTGTGTGGGACACCGAGTCCACGCCAGAGTCCAGGCTGTCACTCTTAGGGAAGTCTGGGGCAGCTCCTCCACCCCCTGTGCCAGTAGCCCCCAAAGTGCCTGGGTGGGGCAGCAGCTCTGTCTTCCGCCGCCCAGGGCTGATGGGCACGGTGAAAGTCAGGTTGGTCTGGAAGGTGGGTAGGATGCCGGAGGAATGGCGCTCTCGGGGGGCAGGTGGCGGCGGGTGGGGGCCCAGGTCTGGTGGCGTCAGCACACCTGCCTTAGGGGTGCTGGCGCTCAGGTGACGACTTCGAACAGCAGTGCGCTGGATGACTGGAGAGGCGTTGATGGGGCTGAAGTTGGCGGGACGGAAGCCAAAGAGTGGTGAGGGGGAAGGGGACGGGGCCGGCGAGAAGGGGGACTGTGTAGACACCGGGGAGAAGGAGGGTGTGCCCGAGCGTGAGCTGCCCAGAGACACCAGCATCACAGCCGCCTCACACTCATCGAACTCAAAGCGGGACAGGTCCGCAGGGGCCACCAGGCGTGGGCGAGAGTCACCGCGGGCAGCCACACTGCTGGCCTCGCTGTCCCTCGATGTCTCATCACCCCAGTCAAACTCAGTGCTGCCCTCGCGGGCTGCCACCCCGGCGGGCCGCCCGGTCCCACCGGGGCCGCTGTCCGCCAGACCCTCCATCTCCTTGGTCCGCATGGACAGGTGGCGCGAGCAGTAGCCCCGCCGCTGGGACTCCTTCATGCAGCCATCCCGCGAGCACAGCCGTCGCCACTGCTTGCCGTTGAATTTCTTGCGGATGCCATTGGGCGTGCAGACCACGTCCCCCTTCTTGTACTTCTGCTGTGCAGCTGTCAGTGGTGTACGGGCCCGGGCAGCCGGCGCGGCCCCCTTCTCCAAAGAGGCCACGCTGCTGCTACGGCTGCCGCCCTGGCTCCCCTCCTGGCAGGGTGAGGGCTGCTCCCCGGGGCGACCAGGGCCTGCGAAGGCTGGGGACTTGGGTGGAGGTGACAGGAGCTGGGGTGGGGGCAGTGGCAGCAGGGCTGGGGTGCCCAAGGCTGGAGGGTGCTTCTCTTCACTCTCTTCACAAGCCCCCAGGTTGCCACCGAAGCTGATCTTGGAGACCTCGGCATCCTCAGGCTGCTTAGGGTCCAGGGCTACAGGGCAGGGGGGCAGTGGGGCCCCTGGTTCAGCCTGCTCCTCCTCGGGCCCAGTAGGGGGCTTCCTCGGCAGGGCTTCAGGTTCCCAGGGGGGCCGCAACAGGCGCAGGCTGGAGCGGGCCACCCACACGGCCTCCTCAGTCTCGCAGTGTGGCGGCTGTGGGGGCTGTGGGGTGGAGGCTGCTGGGCCCGGCTGGGAGCTGGGGCCAGGGCTGAGGCGGACCTTGTAGGCTGCTGGCTTGGTGGCCACCTCCACCACCACACCCTCACGGTAGGCAGCCACTCCAGGCTCCACACAGGTACAGACGGCTGTGCCCACCGCCAGCGCACCTGGTGGTGGCGTGGCATCCAAAACCACATCCACACCACTGCCGGGTACCCCCTCGTAGAAAGTCAGGGCCCGGTCTCCAGGGAACTGCACACCCAGGTCCTGGCTTCGGCGCACCTGGCGCACCACAGCCGGCAGGAAGAGGCCGTCCCCACGCCGAGCCAGCACACGCTGGGACCGCAGCTGCCGCAGGTCATAGCCAGCACCGGCGCTGCCAGGGGGCCAGGGGCCTGGCCCGCACGCTTCGGCCGGCTCATCCTCCAAGTCGGCTGAGTGCTCACTGGCTGTGTCAGTGGAGGAGGAGCGGGTAGATGTAGGTGGCCGAGGAGGCACAGCTAGGGTACCGGCCTCCTCTGGGGTCCTCGGGCGCTCTTCAGAGCCCCCAGCTGCCCCACCATTGCCATTGCCAGCCCCGTGCTCCTCCACATACTTCTTCTTGGGTGCTCGTGACTTGAACGTGGCAGTCTTTCGGCTGAGTGAGGGCTCCCAGCGGCCTCCCTCCCCCTCTACCTTGGGGTCCTCAGTTGGGCCTGGGGCTGGGCCATCAGGGTGCAGTTCCACGGGCAGCCCCTCAGCCCTAGGGCCCCTCTCGGCCTCCTCCTCCTCACCTTCCTCAGCCTCTTCTGGCCCTGGCTGCTGCTGCTGCTGTTGCTGTTGTTGTGCCTCATCGTCGTCCTCCTCTGGCTTGTCACCTTCCTC
Organism: Condylura cristata; assembly: GCF_000260355.1. Classification (NCBI taxonomy): domain Eukaryota; kingdom Metazoa; phylum Chordata; class Mammalia; order Eulipotyphla; family Talpidae; genus Condylura; species Condylura cristata. Next base: position 1,550,440 of record NW_004567142.1, on the reverse strand, counting down.
AGCACCTCGCCGCCTCAGGGCCTTGGCCCTGGTGGCTGGTGGGGATTTGCCGCCACTGCCAGAACCTGGGAGGCCAGGGCATACCTTCTTCATTGGCTTCATCTTTTGTCCACCTGCATGGAGAGAAGGCAGGCAGGGATTATCACGAGCAGATCAGGAACACTTCCAGATGCTTGTACCTTCCAAGACTTCCCACTTGCTCAGCCCCATGACACCCCCCCCCCCCCCCCCGCCAAGGCCAGCCTCCTCCAGGCTGGCCCTGGACATCACCCAGACCTAGACTGGCACTCATAACCCCTGAGTTAGCCCCTTGGGACACATATCCATCTGTTCCCACCACAAAGCACACAGCAGGCACAGGCATACACTCAGGCTGCTCAAAGGGGAACCAAGAAGCAGAAACAGGTCATACCTAAGGAGCACCCCCTTTGTGCCAAGCCCTGACCACATGCCTTTATTAACTCATCTCACCCTCCCAACAGTCTTGAGAGGCAGGTGCTACTATCAGTTCCATTTTACGCTTGAGAAAATAGGCACAGAGAGATCAAGCAACTCGTCCAAATTCACCCAGCTAGGAAATGGTAGCACTAGGATCTGAACCCAGGCAATCTGGCTGCAGTCTGTGCTCCTAACCCTGTCAGTTTGCCACCTGTCACATGATCCAGAAGGCACACTTCCTTGCACTGTCACAGTCCAGAAAGTACACACACACACACACACACACACTCACAGACATACGGTCAGAAAGGGAGGTGACAGGGAGGTGAGGTGAGCCACCTCCCCCCACTCTTCTTGGCAGCCTGGCATGGCCAGGCATTGTGGGAAGGAACGGGCAGCCGAGAGTCCCAAGGGACAGCTGCCCACTGTGCTCTGCACCCTGGGCCTGCCAGGTAAAGCCATCTCCTGAGAGCCTCACAGGGAGCAGGCAGGGGCACGTCTGGGGCAAGAGCTCATACCCAGCGCTGCCACAGGGCCGTGCATGAGCACACGCACGCGCACAAACACACACACACAGACACACACGTCATCACACAGTGGGGCACAGAACTACACCCCAGGGTTTCACTGTCCCACTGGATAGGAGCCTGCCCCTCCTCCCACAGCACCCAGCGTGAGACACACAAACCCCAGCCCCCCCTCTGGCTTGCATGCATCCCCGCCCTGACTGAGCTGGCTTTGGCAGGGTGGCTGTGCTGCTGGGCCCCCAACCCCTAAATATGCCCTCCAACTCCAGGTGGGGCTAAGTGGGAGAAGGTCAAAGAAAGCAGGACAAGCCCAGGAGGCCAACCTCACCCACTTCCTGAACAGTCATTACTGCCCGCCCCCTTTCAAGCTGCCCTGAGAAAAGAAAGGGGAAAAAACTTTACTCTGAAGTGACTAAGACAACCTGAGAGGCCAAATGGAAGCCCCTAGGAGGGAGAAGAGGGGGAGGGTCCCAGGGCTGGAGAGCCAAAGACAATCATAAGCACCCCTGACTCAGTCTTCTGGCTGCCACAGGACCCCTGACCTCATGCTCTCCTGCTTGGTCGGCTCCCCCTGGGGACTCAGCCGTCCTCAGCCTGTCCTCCTCTGGGCCAATCCTGGGGTCTTTACAGACAGTGCCGGAGGGCCAGAGGCTTCTCACACTGGAGCAGCAAGCAAGTGCTGAGCAGTCGCCACCACCTTCTTCTCACTGACCTGCTGGGCCACCGTCCTGGGGACTGAGCTGGCCCCAGTCCTGCCCAAACACAAACCTTTGCATTCCCCACCCAGGGCCTACAACCACAATGCCTGGCACCCTTGCACCCTGTTGCCTGGACCGGCCTCTTCTCCTCAGTAGCCCCGTCTTTTCCTTTCCCCTGGGGCCTACTCTTCCTGTACACCAGGCTCTAAGCAACTCCCACCCAAGGCCCATGGGCCCTCACCTCCCTGAGAATCTGAGCAGTAACTCATGAAGCCCAGGTCAGCACGGACCCTGGCTCTCCAGGGTCTCATGCTCTCTGCTCCTGGCACCGGTTTCTCTGCCACTTTCTCTCATCCTATCACCACCTCTATCTGCACCTCTCTCCTCACCGGCCCCCTCCTCAGTAACCGGCTCCCTGTCACTCTCTTCTACCTCTGCCATCTCTTCCTCCTAGTCACTTTCCTGTCAGCCATCTCCGGACCTGTCACCTTCTCTCCTCATCACCTCTCCATGTCACCCCCTCCAACTCTGTCCCCTCCCTCTCTCTGTCACCCTGATCTAGTCCTGTCACCCCTCCATTCCTGTTATCCATTCTTTGTCCCGTCATCTCTTTTCGTCACCCTTCCTCCCCAATACTTCCTCCACTCTGTCCCCCTACCCATCCCATCCCACCTACCCTTTTTCCCTGTCCCCCCTACCCGTCTCTGCCACCTGTCCCCTCTCGTCCCCCCCAGCACCCCAAAACCTCCAGCTCATGTCAACTCTGGCCCCGCCCCTCACCTCGGGCTCAGCGGGGTTTCGGGGCGGGGGGCCGTGGCCCCGGCTCGGTCCGGTCCGGTCCCTCCCCGCCCCCCCTCCGGCTCTCCCTCTCGATTCTCCCTTTTTTTTTACTCCAACACACAAAATGGTGAATGGACCTGCAACAGCTGGAGCAGCCAGCCAATCAGCGGCCACAACCCCGCTGACCGGCGCCATTCTAGGCCAATAGATATTCGAAGCCAGGTAGACTCCGCCTCTCGTAAAGGAGCGACGCTCATCAACACCAATCGCGCCCATCCGGCAGCGCTAGTGGGAGGGGCCAAGGTCCAAGACAGGCCTCCCTCTGGGACCAACACCAACCTAAGCCTACGACCGCCTGATCAATCTAGGACCCTGCCCCACATCAAATGATGGACACCAGCATTAACCAATTGCAGTCCGTCTTAGTGCCGATTGACGACTACAGTACCTAATCGTCATGCACCCTACGCCGGAACCCAACCTTTGTGAGGGACAGTAACCAATGAACTGCAAGGGGGTGGGACTAAGGGCTGGTTCTTCCAATGAGCAGGCCTAGGAGGCGTGGCTTTAGAGTTTGTTGACGGGGTAGTCGCAATGCCTGCTGGGAACGGTAGTCTTCTTACGTCTCCGGCCCATAGTAGATAGTACAAGGCAGACTACAACTCCCATGTAACAGAGTACCTGGAACACCAAAGAACCCGGGAGAGGAGAAAAAGTCGGAAAGGGCAGTTCCTCGTGAGTCTCAGTGAACACCAGAAGCATCTTAGACCCAGGGCCCCAACTCACCCGGATTCCCGGTTCTGGCGTCGCCGGTGGCTCCTCTTAGTGGCGGCGGTAGCGGCAGGAGGGGGAGGTGCAAGGAGCAGCCAACCGCCACCCGCGAGCTTTGTAGCCAATCATCTGCAGCTGGGGCGGCGCAATGACCTCACCGGGTTCTACTCTCTTACCCCTCCCCCACGTGGTTGTTGCTGCCGGTAGCCGGGAGTAGGGAAGTTTGGGGGGGGAGGGGACGCGAACGAGTGATGTCACCTTTCCCCCGCTTGATTGGCTGTCGGGTGGCCGCGACTACAACCAATCAACAGCCTCGGAAAGTCTGGCGCGGCCCCGCGGAAAGCCCTGTTGCCACCGGGAGGGGAGAGAACGCGCATGTGGGGTGGTGCGCGCTGCAGTGGAGTTCGCGCGCGGCCTGTGGCTTGGGGACCCTGGGCGGGGGAGGTGGCGGGGGGGGGGCGGGTTGTCATTGACCTCCTCCCAAACTTTGACATATAGGGCGGCGCAGTTTTCTGACAGCCCCCTTAGGCTTGAAGGAGGGGGGCACGAAATGCAGACCTGCATTTGTGGGTTTCACGCTGCATTCCATAGAGAGCTACATTTTGTGGGTGTTCACACCCGGCAGGAGCGAGATTATTTTAAGGTTCACACTGGGGATGAAGAGGAAAGTGTTATGCCCTGTCACTAGATTCCTGCTGATCAGCTGTGGAGTTTACACTAGCTGTGAACACGCCTGCGAGCGTCCCTCCTCTCCACAGTGGATTTGCCCCCATAGAGCGTAACGGGGGGCAGTAAAAACTGCTGTAGGGGAGGCGTCTGCTACTTGTAATAGGTTCCCAGTAGCCAAATGGGATCGCCCCACTTGTGAAGTAAAGTGGACCCAGTCTGCTGCCTATCCATACTGTCCCTGTGATATTTGCACTACTTGTGAGAGGGTGGTATAGCATCTGGCCAGGTGGCGAATATTTCCAAAGAAATAAAGTTGTCCATTGAGGTTCCCTGAGAATGAGAGATTCAGATTATCGCGGGGTGGGTGGGGGGAGCAGGCCCCACCATCTACAGAAGTTATACGATGAGACTGGGGGGATATTTCATGGTCTACAAGGACTTCACAGTTGCACAACTACTTACACTATTAAAGTTTCTATGGTCACATGCTAATTACTGTCTTCGAGATTCCTTTTTTGCTTTCTTTTAAAGATTTAATTTATGCATACAAGAGGATCCAACAGACTGAGTGGGGAGCAGAGCAGGCAGATTGACTGAAATACATTGCTGAGGGGAGCAGCAGGCCAGACAGGAGAGGTCTGCTGCACCATGTGGGTCATTTTCCTGGCTGGGGATCGAACTCGTGCAGATAGCTTCATAGTGCTGTGCCTTAATCACTTGTGTCACCAGGTAAGGTCCTGTCTTTGAGATTCTAAAAGAGAGTTCACACTTCCATGTTGAATGGGCGGGCCCTGGAGTTGAAAGAAATTTGACAGGGCAGTTTATACTGTGCATATTGGGCAGATGTGGGGTCTCAGGGAAGTTTCCATGCATCAGAGGGTCACATGACCTTCTTCAGCAGACTCAGGGAGAAGAGGTTCACAACATGCACCAAAAGTCCTCTCCCCCATGGAGCTGTGCGTGTCCATATTAACCTTGTCATGGACATGAAAGAGATTGTACTATCCCCAGAAGGCTCATACTGTGCAGCAGTTCACATGGCCCATCGAGGTGTGCATTGATGGTGGAAGATTTCCACTGATTTGGCTGGTGTCTCTTGTTCCACAGTTGGTACTAGGTGCAAGGAAAGGCTGACTGAGCTCACCCTGCCCAGACAGCATCCTGCTATAATGAAAGGTGGTCTTTGCTGTGGGTCAGGGTTCTTTCAGGCCATGATGTGTGTATAATGTCCACAGAGGGATCCCCAGTGCTTACTGGAGTTCCACCATGCATGAAGGACACCCATCTGTGGGTATTCACACTGTCCAAGGCCTTCTCACATGGAGAAAAGGTGTGTACAGGGAGTTGTACCTTGCCCTGGAGAGAATTACATAAAATGAAAGCAACTTAGTTACACAATTCATTGAAATAACATTGTCCTGGAGTGTGGGGGTGATGTTGCACAGGCTAGTGTGGTCAAATCCCAGATGAGCTTCTTCCTAGCAGTATGACCTGAGGTAAATCACTTAATCCCTCCGTGCGTTGATTTTTCATTCTGTAAGGTATAGTTCAAAAGAAACCCGTAGCATTAGGTAAAGATGATGTACAGAGTTAACATAGGTGAAACATTAAGACAGAGTCTCCAGGAGAATAAATCCTCAAAAGTTGTGATTCTTACTCTGAAAGCTTCCTGGTGAGTGCACGCTGTCACAACCTTACCTGTGATGGTAGTCTGTCGTTAGTTTGTACCAGCTGTGATGGAGTCATGGGTGCTTTTAGAAGGATTCCAGAATCCAGCATATCTGTGGCACATTTATCAGTACATCTGGAGGCATCACAGTCCAGCACTTGATGTTCCAGCTGTAATGACTTCAGCTATGTAATAACCTTGGGCCTATAACCTCTTACAGCCTCACTTTCCTCATCTGAAATGTGAAGGTGACTGGAGTACTTACCTCAAGAAGCTGAGATATAGATGCTGTGAGATGCTGAATTCTGAGGTTTGCATATATTACATCCTCAATTAATGGGTGCCCCTCCTTCCTTCGGCCCTCAAAGATCCCTCCTATTCAGAAAGCCACCATTTTTCACTTTTATCTGAGATCTTATTGTCCATGATAGGTGTCAGATAGTTTTAACCTACGTGTGTTGAAAGAGAGCTGAGTGATGTTTACGGTCAGGGGATAATTTATAAAGGTTACCTTGGCTGAGAGGGTTTAAATGGGGTTTCTCTCTGGTTCTGGGAACCAGGTTCACAATTTAATGAACCTGGCATGGTGACATCCGCTGGTGAGTCCACACTGTTCACAGGACAATCCACCAAGGCAGGCAGCCTTGTGTGTGGCAGGGGCAGGGTGGGGAACTTGTTCACAGTGCTGCTGTGTGAGGCCACGTTGACTCTGACACCACACTGTTCACAAGGAGGCACTGCTCATGAAGGAGACCTCACATATAGGATCATCTACACTGTACATGCAGGGTTGACCTAGGATATGGGAGTCAACCCTGTTTATGAAGGTCATACTCCTGCCTGAGGTTCACACCATTTGTGTGGGTTGACCTGTTACATAGGGTTCGCAGACTTTATGAAGCTTGCATTGTATGTATGGAAACTCAATTCTGGGTTCACCTGATTATATAGGCTTATATATGATCATGGTTTGGGGTTCACATTGCTTTGGAGCATTGGGCTGTCTGGAGTTTATACTGTCCAATGAGAGCCACACTGTCCATGGGGGTTTGTATCAGTCATGCCATTGTATGTCTGTAGGGGTTCTACAGATTATGGGGCTCAATCAACTGTATGTGCACTCAGGTTATTTTAGCAAGGACATTCCAGGCAGCTCTCTTGCCCACGTGTAACCATACAGTGTCTCTCAATTTCTTTCTCCTTTTCCTAATTAAGTTATCCTTTAAAAACAAGATGTATTTCAGGGGACCTCCCTAGTGACCTAGGAGTTAAGGCTCAGCACTATCACAACTATGGCCTGAGTTCGATCTCCGGCCAGGGAGCTGATCCACAGGGCCCAGCAGACCTTTCCTGTCTCTTCTGCTGTTCCCCTCAGCAGGGTATTTCAATAGATCTGCTTGCTCTGTTTCCTACTCTGTCCTTTCACCAACTGCATCTTTGGCCTATATCTCAGTTCCACACAAAAAATAAATAGGAGGCCTCTCTGGTGGCACACTATGAATCTAGCTGTAGCCACTGCAGTAAGAGTTCGATCCCCAGCCAGGGAGGTTACCTACAGGGTGTAGAAGACCTCTCCTGTCTCCCTGCTGCTCCCCTCAGCAGTGTATTTCAGTAGATGGACCTGTTCTGTTTCCTGGTGAATCCTTATCTGGTGAATCCTCTCACCACCACCAACACCCACACACACAACCCTGGAACCTCTGGCCTATATCCCAGCTCTTATATGCATAAATAAATAAATAAATATTTTAAAATAAATAAAAATATATTTTAAAATGGAGGTTGCATGTTTCTGAGATGGGGAAGAATGATTGGAGGAGGGGGTGTTTTGGGGGGCCATTTTGATTTGGCAAATCAAGAAATCCAGATGAAGGCCCTACTGAGGCAGTTTGACACTCAAAATTGGAGTTTACAGGAATTCTGGGTTGGAAGTAGGCGTCTGAGCACAATTGGCTTGGAGATGATCTATGTACCACAGAGCTCATCAAAGGAAGGAGTGTGAATGGGTGAGAGAGAGGACCAGGAACTGAGAACCGAGTATGTCAAGTTAGGGAGATGAAGGCGGTGGCATTTTCTCTTTGGGAGGAGTCATACTTAGGTAGCAATACTCTCTACCGAGAATGGGTCATACCAATTCTAAGGGAAGTCTGACATTCATAGGTAGTAAGAGTCCATGATGGTTCAGAGGGTGGGTTGTGACTTTTATTGTCCCCACAGCTTCCTTCCAGGAGTGGAGTCTGTGAAGTGCTGTGCCTTCTGTGAAGACAATCCTGTCCATGCCTTTGCTTGACCACAATAGGAGAACTGTTATCTGTGTTGGGACAGTAAAGTGGATAAGAATAACTAGGGCCAGAGGAGTGAAGATTCATCACATGCACATGTTAGGGCTGGAAGATGCTGCATTTTCCTCCAGCCCTATGCATATTTGTGGAGGTTTTGGTAGCAAACGGCATATGTATGTGTGTGTGTGTGTGGTGGTGGGGCAGGGGGCCTCGTTCATTGGTATTGACGTGGCTTTGGTTGGACAGTATGTCTGCAAGGACTGGTCAGGGGTTGATGATTAGTTTCTGTCCATGTTTGCAGTATCTGGGTGTTTCACAGTGAACAGGGGTTCACCATCCCTGGGGATGGGTCTTAGTAGTTCAACCAGGCAACTGAACTATATAAGGTCCACACTTCTGTGGAAGAGACACGGGGATCCCTGAGATCTTACAATATTCTGCAAACAGGTCTGCACAAGCTGCTAGAGGTCATGGTACCCAGGGGACATTTTTGGCAGGGACCCCCATCCTCTAGGGATATTTCAGACTTTCCCAGGAGCTATGCCCACCAGCTTTGATTTAGTTTCATAGAAACAGTTGGATGGAACTAGCCAACTGGGTGGGGGTGGGATGATGCCATGAATAGGCAATTTCACAGTGTGGATGCCATGTGTTTAAGGTCTACAGTTGGAGTCTGTTGGGTGAGGGGTACTTACATTATCCACAGGGTGTAGAGTTTACTCTGCTAATAAGATTTATGGCACTCTTACCTCACACCCCAGATTTCTCACAAACACCTAGTCAGGTATATTAGTATACCTAGTCAGGTATATTACAATCCATATTTTCAGATAAGGAAGCTGAGGCTCAGAGGTAAACTTATTTGTTCTATCACAGACAGGAAGTAGCATTGCAACCCAGGTCTCTATCTTGCTGGTGGGCTGGTGGGCAGGAGGGGGTCCTTGAGGCTGTTGCAGACCTATTATCTTTGAAATTTTGCAGGATCCTTTTCTGGGGGGGGGGCAGAGTAAAAGGTAGGAAAGTGTAGTGGTCTAAGGGTGGTGATTTGCAATCTGGGGACATCTGGGTTTGAATTCTGGCTCTTAACACTTCCAGGGTGTAGGACTGGCAGGCTGATGTCGCTCCAAGCCTTGATTTCTTTATCTGTGAATGGGGTAACAGTGGCAATTACCTTCTTTGAGATTTTGTGGGGATTAAATCAGAAGATGGACCAGGACAATGCTTGGCCAAGCGCCTGGCACATCATGAGCGCTAGGAATTTGGGAGCTGTTATTAGAACAATGACGATGATTATTATTGCTGGACCACACTGCTCCCAGAGGGTTACAATATCCGTGGGGGAGCTGTACTGTCCCTGGGCAAGGTTACATAATTCCCCAAGGGGGTGCTGCTTCCCTGGAGGCCATGGTCTCCCAGAGGAAAAAGGACCACGACTACTTCTGAGGCACCCATGAAGAGCTGGTTTAACAAGAACCCAGTAACCTAGGTTGGGGTGAAGTCCTAAGCTAAGCGCCCACCCAGAACCTGACCCCGCAGGCTTTCCCAGCCGGTGGGCTGTCTGACTTTCCCTGCCGGTTTGTGGGCTTCAATCGCTCTGATTACCACCCGCCCTCCCCCTTTGGTACCTCAGGGTCTTTTTTGAGACTTTGTTTCAGGCTCTGCCTGTGAATATTGCTTCTATTTACCCTCTATCTGGCTGCGCGCTTCCGCTGGCCATCTGATCAGCGCTGATTTCCTATTTCGTGAATCTTCAGGCTCCATCACATCCCTCCGGCTGCGGAAAACGGAGACTTAACGGTCCTACGCGCGGGCCTTCTGCCTTAAGCCCTGCCTTCCTCTCTCTTGGCGACCCCTCAGTGCCCCTTGAGCGCACATTTGCTCAGACTTTGGTCGCCCCCTCGCATCCTGGCCCCACCTCCGGATCCCCTCGCCTAGGCGGTGGAGGTGGGGTATCTCCGGCGCCAGCCGCGTACCCAGGACAGCTGCAGCCTGGGGATGGAGGGGGCGCTCCCGAACGCATTTTCTCTGGTCACTTCCTCCCCAGCTGGGATTGGGGCTATCTGGAAGGTCAAGACCCCATCCCCGGTGGAACGGAGAGCACAGCACAGCACCTCACCATTTCCGATGCTGGGAAATGCTTCCCACCCATTCCACCCCACCCCTGGACAGCTGCCCCCTTTAAGGCTCGCAGGGGGGCGGGGGCGGGCAGGGTAAAGCCAGACTGGTAAGTGTAATGGTCACGGGCACCCTTTAGGGTCCCGACCCTGTCCCCCCCGCAGAGAAAATTCTGCCTCTTTCCAAAAGGTCCATACCCCCTCCATCCAAAAGTTTCTGAGTCCCCTCAGAAGGTCCCCTCTCAGTTCTTACAGGTTCCCCAAAGAAACTCTGGATCCCGCAGTGGGTAGGAGAGGAGGAGGGGCTGCAGGTCGCGAGTTCCGAGGACTTAAGTTATCTGCAGACTTGGAGCCTCCAAGAAGGGTCAGGACCCCTTGGGACCCCCCCCCCTCCACCCGCCCATCCCATCCCCGCCCCCTTCTTCCTTCCTCCCCTGTCGCGCGGCCCCTTTAAGCCCAGAGCCGGCCGGTCCTCAGTGGCTGCGAGCCGGCGGGTGTGTGTGTGAGTGCGCGGGGAGGGGGCGGGCGCAGTGTCTCCATGGCGACGCGGCGGTGACGTAGCCGGCCGGGGGGCGTGGGCGTCCCGGCCCCGGAGTGCGATATTAACCCGGGAGGCGGCGGCGGGGAGGGGAGAGGCTCTGAGAGGCGAGGCCGGGTGAAGCGGCGAGGGCGGCCCGACGGGCGCGGGACGGGACGGGGCAGCGCGGGCGCCGGGAGCTGCGGCCCGGAGTCGGGGCGCCTCGCCCCGGGCCCCCAAGCATGAAGACCCCGGCGGACACAGGTGGGGGCGGGGGCAGCACGTGTGGGGGAGACTTGTTGCCCCGGGAAACGAGGCAGAGAAACTTTGGGGGGGGTTGAAGGGTTCCGGGGTAGCCGGAGTGATCCCCAGTTCCGGGGGACCCCCAAGCACTCAAGACCTGTTGCTTCTTTCGGCGCCAGCTCGGGGTGCTGCATGGGACCCCCAAATTTCACGCTCCCAGCGGAGTGGTGTGGGTGTTGCTAGTCTAGGTGCTCTCCCTGCTTAGATCCCCAAAGCTGGGCTCTCCTCCAGTCTCAGGATCACAGGGGTGGCGGGGTCTCTACTCGCCGTTCTGTCACGTTGCACTTCGGGGGCCGGGATGTGTGCGGGGCGTGGGGGGGGCCTGTCCACGGGGCCCGCTATTCCCGGTTCCGTGCTGCGTGGTCCGGCCGGTGACCTTCACAGTGGCGCGTGCCCCGCACGATCTTAGAGGGGATACAGGATGGCCTGTAGGAGGAGGGCGTGAGTGGGGAGCCCCGGACTCGGGGTCCGGGCTGCGCCGCCCCTCCCCCGCCCGTCTCCGCTGGCTCCTAGCTCCCCCGCCCGCGCCGAGTCGCAAAGTTCCAAAGCGCAGCCCGAACGTTCGAAAAAGGAACTTTTTGTTTCCGACCTTAGAACGCGCGGCTTTAAGGTGGCACGGGAAAGACCTGGGTACCCTCCTCCCGCGCCGCCGGGCGCCGGAGTGGAAGAGGGTGGGGAAGGTGGGGGGACGCGGAGGCTTTCCCCCTCCCTAGTCTGCTCTTTCTGCGAGCGGTCTTTTCCCTCCGCCCCCCTCATCCCCGCCAACTTGCTCCTCCTTAAGGGGCCAAGGTTCCCCTCCCCCCCCATCGGCGGGCGGGGGGCCGCGGGATTAACCCCCCTCCCACTCGGACTTTCCCCCCTCCCCTCCCCCGCCGCCCCCGGGCTTTCGCGGGCTGGACTTTGCGCCCAAGCGCGCTGGGGGGAGGGGTCCCAGCCGCCCCCTGCCCGTCTACCCTGTCGGAATCCGGCCCGGGGCGGGGACGGGGGAGGGGGAAGGGGGCCGGGCGCCGCTGTTCAAACTTGTTTCCTTCCCCAGGCGGCGGCCGTGGCTTGGGCTCCTGTGTGCGGGTGTGTGCCCCGACCGGCCCACCCACCCTGCCCCCCCTCGGCCCCCCCCTCGGCGGGTGGGGGCGGCTCTTAAAGGGCTCGGAGCTGGGCTCGGGCGCCTGGGGATTGGGGCCGGGAAGGGGGGCTGGGGATGGGGCAGGGGTGCGGAGTGGTGTAGGGTCAGTCACGTGCGTCCCACATACTCTCCTCCTGCTCCCACAGGCTCCAGGGCCTCTGGGCCTTGGGGGTAGCCAGCGCCTCGCCTCGCGCGTGGAGGGGGCCGGAGCGCCCAGACAACCCCGCCTCATCTTTCCTCGCTGCTTGGGTCCTTTGCCTGGTGGGACCGGCTGGGCCGCTCCCCTAGCCCTGTCTTTGGGGGCGGGGGCGAGCGGCGTGTGGGTTCTCCGACTGGGAGGCAGGGAAGGGCCTCCGATCTGTCCTCTGCCGGTCGGCTGTCGCCGGCCTGCCGCCGCACGCCCCTCCATCCAGCCCTCCATCCCGGCCGTCTCCTGTGCCGCGGCTGTTTCCCACTTCCTGTTTTCTTCCCGGCTCTGGCGCCACCGAGGGCTGCCTGGAGTGGGGGAGGTGGTGGGCCCCCCAGGAGGCTGGCGTGTTCTTCCTCTACCACCACTCCTCCCTTCCGACCCCCTAGAGTCCCTTAAAAGTTGGGCTGTCAGTGAGTTTGGGGGGTGCCCAGCAGTTGTGCGCCCTCCCCCCACAGGTTTCCACAGTCTGTCTAGGAGAATCCCTGCTCTGCCTCTGTGGGAGCCTGTGTGCCTTCTGGGACCCCGCCATCCCAGCCCTTCCTGTCTGTCTGCCGCCGTATCTACTCAGACATGAAATGTTCAAAACCTATCGCTGCCCTGCCCCTGCCTCACTGTCCTGGGCACTCCAGAGGGCCCACACCCCCAAGCTTTCTTGGTGCAGGCCGGTGGTTCCCGGTTTTCAGCACGTGGATCCATACACAACACACTCACACATGCTCTCCTTGCCCGTGCCTGGCTCCTGGCTCCAAGGCCTGGGGAACAGAGCCCCATTGAGACACCCTGACGTCACCCCCCCATCCATCTCCCCCCAAAGCCAGGAACAGGCTGTCATGTATGCTCTGTCGGATGGGGAAAGCTGGGGATGGGGTGGACTTGGGAGGAGGGACGGACCCTACAGAAGTGGGAGCCAGGGTCTTGGCCCCAGAGGGGGGTTGCTCAGGGAGTGGACTTAAAGAGGGATCCTGGGACAGCCCCCCAATGCAGCTTGAGGCTTTTGCAGAGCCCCCACCTCCCTTCCAGTTCCCTTTGTGTTGCATGTAGTCTCTCTCACTCCTTCTCTTCTGCAAAGTTTATTTTTAGCCTCCTGCTCCCCCGCTCCCAGGACTGTCGCTGCACACACGTTGCCTGGTTACCGGGACAAGGAGGCTGGGGCGGGTGGGCTGGGAAGGGTGGCTTTAATATTTGGGGGGGAGGGTGGAAGTCAGTACACCCCCAACTCCAAACTGAAGTCTTAGGGGCCATGTCCTCCCCCCACTCCTGGATGTGAGAGCCAGATTGGGGTTTAGGTGGGAGGAGTATGGAGCTTGGAGTTCTGAAGGGGGCCAGGAGCTTTATGGAGGGGTTGGAGGGTATGTGGCACAGCAGTTGGGTCACTTGGCATCTCAGGGACCTCTGGGCTCTGAAAGAAGGGACCAGCCTCCTATAACAGGAGGATAGTGGGGTGAACACCTGGATTCCCAACAGGGGGATGAGGCTGCAGATGCTGGGGTCCTTCCAAAGCACTTTTGAATGGAGCAGGGGCTGCTAGAGTAGATCAGACCCTGGGACTGTGACTACTGGAGGTCAGGTCCCAGGGGCCCTGCACGCTCCTTTGAGTCTGGGATTTCTGAATGAGGCAGAGAGTAGGTGGCCATCCCTGGCTGTTCAAGGCCAGGGGTCAGGGAGTCAGGTCCCTCTGGGGGATGGAGTCAGCCCTGGATGTAGAGGGCATGTTCCCTGTATCGCCAAGGGGAAGGATGCTTGTTGGCTTCCAGACTGGGCTGGAGTCTTGGGGGAGGCTAAGTGTTGCCTCAGGCTTTGGTTCCTGCTGGAGCTGGTGCTTGGGCTAAGGCAGTGAGGCTGACTTTAGCATCCTGATTGGGACCTGGGACCCCACTCATCTTTAGCTGTCCATGTCCACCTTGGTCTTCTCCATTTAGTGGCACCAGGGCCCCTGCCTGGCCTCCCCCTTCTTCTCTTCCTCCCCTTTCCCTCCTCCCACCCCTCCATTACCGGCTGCCTAGTGCTGAATTATTGATGGCCCCTGATTACCCGGGGGTTTGGGAAATGACAACAACCGCAGCCCCCCCTACCCCCCACCCCAGGCTGCCCACCCCCTCTAGGGACCAGCCAGCCCACCACCAACCTCTACCCAAGGTTAATGCTGGGGGCGGGTAGGCAGGTGGGCAGGAATGCTGGGGATGAGAAGGCTGAAGGGGGGGAGAGGGCGACAGGCCTCAGCAGTGCCTGTTCAACTCTGGTCTGAGCTGGGGCCTGGCGGCCAGGTGGGGCCAGTGTGCCCAGGTCTGGGGAGGGCAGTGCAGCGGAGGGTCCAGGGCTTGGGGGGGGCTTCTCTCAGACAGTCTGAGTTTCACTCTCCAGGGAAGACAGAAGCCTCTGTGTGTGCTAGCGCTGACCTCATCGTCAACCAGCCACCCCACCCCTCCTGGTCCTTTTAAGAAAAAATTCTCCTCTCAGGTCCTGGGGTGGGAGAACGTGGAACGTGCTCTGGTAGTCTTGGGAGGGAGACAGCGAGTGTTTCTAGGAGGGCACAGGAGGAGCTGTGTGGGGGTGCGATTGGCTAAGTAGGAGTTGGGGGGGCTCTGACGGAGCTCACCCCAACCTGTCTGGCCACGTGTGCCCCTTCCTGCCCCTCCCCCACTGGCAGCCCTGCCCGACGCCCTGGCTTGGTGCCTAGCCCCCTGGCACTGGCCCCGGGACCCGCCGCCGACGGTTTCCTGTTTCTCCCGGTGTCGCTGGAGCAGGCTCCAGCTTCCCCTCCCCCCAACTCCTGTCTAGCCCCCCTCACACGGACAGATGCACACTGTTTCTCTAACCCGTCTCCTCATTGGAGACGGATTTCCTCATGTGCAGGGTGGGGTAGGAGTTGGGCCCTGGGGTATGGAACCCAGAGCCCCCCGCCATGGCTTCCTGACCCAGGCCGCCCCCGCCTCCGTCCCCAGGGTTTGCCTTCCCGGATTGGGCCTACAAGCCCGAGTCGTCGCCCGGCTCCAGGCAGATCCAGCTGTGGCACTTTATCCTGGAGCTGCTGCGCAAAGAGGAGTACCAGGGGGTCATCGCCTGGCAGGGCGACTACGGGGAGTTCGTCATCAAGGACCCCGACGAGGTGGCTCGGCTCTGGGGCGTCCGCAAGTGCAAGCCCCAGATGAACTATGACAAGCTGAGCCGGGCCCTGCGGTGAGGAGGGCAGATGGGGGTGCTCTTGCTGGGTGGGGAGCCCCTGACCCACAGGAATAGGCGTTGGGTTTGACCCTTGGTGTTGCCAGAGCACAGCTGTATGGCCTGTGGCAAGTCCTAATCCTTTTCGGAGCCCTTTGTCACACACAGGTGTCACTCGTGGGTGTGGCCTCTGGTCTGGCTCCAGCCCACCGCAGAGCTGGGCCCTGCTCTCTGGGCACCGTGTTTCTCGGTTGCCCTTTGTGAGCAACACGCGATGCTACGGCAGTGTGGAGGTCTAGACCTGGATTCCCTGTGACTGACTGTCCACTGGTGTTTCTGCACCCACAGCTATTATTATAACAAGCGCATCCTGCATAAGACCAAGGGGAAACGGTTCACCTACAAGTTCAACTTCAACAAACTGGTGCTGGTTAACTATCCTTTCATCGACGTGGGGTTGGCTGGTGAGTACCAGGACTGGTGGGCATGGCCTCGGAGATGAGAGGGGTGGGTCTGTCTGGCTAGGCCCAGGGCCTTGACACCAACTCTGTCCTTCCCTGCCAGGGGGTGCGGTGCCCCAGAGTGCCCCGCCAGTGCCATCGGGCGGCAGCCACTTCCGCTTCCCTCCCTCCACACCCTCCGAGGTGCTCTCCCCCACCGAGGACCCCCGCTCACCGCCGGCCTGCTCTTCCTCCTCCTCGTCCCTCTTCTCGGCTGTGGTGGCCCGACGTCTGGGTCGAGGCTCAGTCAGTGACTGTAGCGATGGCACGTCGGAGCTGGAGGAGCCGCTGGGAGAGGACCCCCGGGCCCGTGCGCCTGGCCCTCCGGAGCTGGGTGCCTTCCGAGGACCCCCGCTGGCCCGCTTGCCCCATGACCCTGGTGTCTTCCGTGTCTACCCACGGCCTCGGGGTGGCCCTGAACCCCTCAGCCCCTTCCCTGTGTCGCCTCTGGCCGGGCCTGGCTCCCTGCTACCCCCTCAGCTCTCGCCGGCTCTGCCCATGACGCCCACCCACCTGGCCTACACACCCTCGCCCACGCTGAGCCCTATGTACCCCAGTGGCGGTGGGGGCCCCAGCGGCTCAGGGGGAGGCTCCCACTTCTCCTTCAGCCCCGAGGACATGAAACGGTACCTGCAGGCCCATACCCAAAGCGTCTACAACTACCACCTCAGCCCCCGCGCCTTCCTGCACTACCCTGGGCTGGTGGTACCCCAGCCCCAGCGCCCTGACAAGTGCCCGCTGCCGCCCATGGCACCGGAGACCCCACCAGTCCCCTCCTCAGCCTCGTCCTCCTCTTCCTCCTCTTCCTCCCCATTCAAGTTTAAGCTTCAGCCTCCCCCGCTGGGACGCCGGCAGCGGGCAGGTGGGGAGAAGGCTCCGGCAGGTGCTGACAAGAGCGTTGGCATTGGTGGCGGCGGCAGCACCGGGCTGGCCGAAGGGGTGGGGGCTCTGGCCCCCCCACCGCCACCACCGCAGATAAAAGTGGAGCCTATCTCGGAAGGCGAATCGGAGGAGGTGGAGGTGACTGACATCAGTGATGAGGATGAGGAAGACGGGGAGGTGTTCAAGACGCCCCGTGCCCCGCCTGCGCCCCCCAAGCCCGAGCCCGGTGAGGCACCCGGGGCTGCCCAGTGCATGCCGCTCAAGCTGCGCTTTAAACGGCGCTGGAGTGAAGACTGTCGCCTGGAAGGGGGTGGGGGCCTCACTGGGGGCCTCGAGGATGAGGGCGAGGACAAGAAGGTGCGTGGCGAGGGGCCCGGGGAGGCCGGGGGGCCCCTCACCCCAAGACGGGTGAGCTCTGACCTCCAACATGCCACAGCCCAGCTCTCTCTGGAGCATCGAGATTCCTGAGGGCTGTGGGCAGGGGACCCCTGTTCCCTCCAACCCCCATGCTTCTTTTGCTGCCTTAACCCCTACCCCACATTCCCTGGAGGTGAGGGCAGCCCTCTAGACTCCTCCCTGCCTCCCTCCTCTCCCCTCCCCATGTTTTGTATACAACTTTTCATTTTTTTTTTAATGGTGAGGGTGGGTGGGTGCCCAGGGCTGGAGGCTGCCCCTGTCTCTGGGAGTTTCTAAGCTGTGGGCAAAATGGTGGGGGGAGGAGGGGGGTATTAAGGGTCACCTCCACTCTGGGGAATTTATATTGAATTGAGGCTCTGGCCTCAAGGCCCAGGAACTTTTTTATTACAATCGCTTAGGAAGTAAAGCCTTGTCTCCCTGTCCTCTGCCTCCTGCACCCTCCCCTCCCCCTCCACCAGCACCCCACCACCCTCAGCCCCAATCCTGCCTTCCCTGCCCCTCCAGGGGCCATGAGTGCCTGGGTTTCTCATATCCCACAAGGTTGCAGCAGGAGAGGGAGGGACATTTTATGATGAACCAAAAATTCCACGTTGGGGGGAGTGGAGGGTGGAGGAGGGTGAGGGGTGCCGCTCATAGGCCACAATTCTCTACAAGTGCCTGCTATCCCTCTCCCACTCCCTGCCCCAGCACCAGTCCAACCCCTTCACCCCCAGCTGCTCCTAGGACTAGCCCATAGACAAGCGGGTGGGGGTTGGGGAGAGGGTGCCCTGAAACCAAACTGGAAGCCCCCTCTGCCTCCCAGCTGGGGCCCCTGGGGTGGGGGTCTGTGGTCAAGCCTTATTCTGTATTGGGGATGGAGGGTGGGGGGGGAGGGGAGTCGGGGGGCTGCTGGAGAATGTATTCAAAACAATAAAACTTTGGACCTTTGGATGCAGTGATCTGTACTGGGTGCAGCTATAATGGGCTTGGCTTGATTGTGAAGGACAGACTAGGCTTGGATCACTGGCCAGAGGGCCTGACCCCATCACAGTTGATCACATTCAAGCCTGGGAAATAGCGTGACCTGGGGGTGTAAGGGGGGGAGGACAGCATGTAACCCCCAGGACTGGTGATTAAGGTCTCAGGAATAGTACTAACCTCTGCTCCCCTATTCCATAGGGATCTCTGATTGTCCTTGGAAGCATTTAAGACTCCGCCATGCCATTGTCCTGACCTTCCCGTCCCGAAATGCCTTTCCTCTTGGGCTCTGATTTGCTGTGTGTGCTCCTGTGTCCCTGGTGAAAGCCAGGAGCTCCTTATTGCACCGCCCACCTCACTTATTAGGGGCACTCCTGAGTTCATCTGGGGGGTCATTTGATGTCAAGGCCTTTGGTCTCAAGATCTAGACCTAGCAAGGTGCCGTAGTGATGTGGTCAAATGGGGAACACCCTCCACCAATAGGCTGAAAAGACCAGCTTAATCATAGTGGCTGTTGACTGTCCTATACCTTGGGTCCAGTGTTTCAATACCTAGTTAGTGGCTACAGTACCGGCCTCCAGCATCTGGCAAGGCAGGGCAGGTGCCTCAGGTAAATGGACTTGTCTAAAACCCTAATCCTGTCTCTGAAGCCCAAGTTCTTTTAATAACTGTGTTTTCTTTCTGAAGCCAATGTGGATGGATGTAAGATCTGAGAGGTGAGCTGGTAAAGCTAGAGACCGAGGATAGAGTTAGAACAGGGATGCAAGAACCTAAAGAAGAAATCCAGACTGAAAGTGCTCTGAGAGTCCAGAGCCCTCATGCAGGTGAGGCTCCTGAGGCCCAGAGAGGGAAATGAGTTCCCCAAGGCCACACAGCTGCTAAGAGATGTGGGGATTGAGGGTTCCAGGCCTGTTGGACTGGCTTCACCATGAAACCTGACCCCCTGCTCTGAGGGGGAAGGAACTGGCAACCACTACCCTGTCTCCATTCGGCTTCTCAGCTTCATTTCATGCCAGCCCAGGGTGGGTGGTCTTAGATGATGTCGTTGGCAGTGAAAAGAGAATCCAGGGCTGGGGTACTGGCAGGAAAACGGCTCCTGTGGCGGCCTGTGGGCAACTGCTCCCTCTCCTGGGTGATGTAAGTCACTCCCTGGGGTGGGGGCCGCTGGGCTATTTCTGGAAGTTGGGATGAGGCATGTCTCCTGGCAACATAGATATAGCTGAGTTGGTGGTGGTGTGATGGAGAATGGGGGATGTCATCACTGTGGAGGGGAAAGAGGGGGAGGATCCTTCAAGGACTAGCATTCTCAGCTCTGATTCCAGTGCCTTCAAAGCACCTCACCAGATGGACTGAAAAGTGCTCAGTTCCAGAACTGCTCTCAGAATCGGATGGCCTAACCAGACTTGTCACCCCAGATTTGGATGAGTGGGTGGGCATTTTGGCATCTGGTCTTGAAAACTCCTGAGTCTCCTCTAATCTTTAATGACCCACCTAAGTCTCATACTTCCGGCAAAACCACACCCTTGTTTCCTTCCATATCCTTTGAGATCTTTTTCCATAGAGAAAGCTCTCTACATATCCCCAAGGACGCTTCAACAGTTAATTCACCCTACTGCACGGTATACAGCCCAGCCCCCAGCCCCCCCAACCCCCCCAAAGTCTGATCCTCAGGGCCGTCAATATCATCAGTCATGTTTCTCAGTTTTCTACACACCTTTTGGAGACACCACAAGTCTGACTGACGATTCTCCACTGGTCCCCAGTAAATTGTTCTCAGGTCTACAGCCCAGCAATGACCTTTCTTAGCGACTCCCCTTAGCACCTCAGATACCTGTAGGTCCCGCAGACACGATCTGCCCTGGCATTCTCTGCAAACATTATCAGCCCCAACAAATAACCTGGTAAAATTGCCAGTGGAGGTCGTCCTGACCCCCACGGCCCCCCCCCCAAACCCTCGTGGCAGATGCCCACGCGCGGCCCTCTGCGTATGTCTTTCGGGTTGGGCCGTTAAGTAACCGTCGTCGACCCGCCGCATGTCTACTGCTCTTGTGGGTTTTCTCTGTCCAGTTGGATTCCCCCGACTTTGGGACTTCAGTAGGATTTTAGCTTTTTGACCCTAAGCTACCGTCAGAGGGCAGCAGGCACCACTGGCCTGGGAAACTACAATTCCCAGAAACACTCGCTCCGCGGTGGGCGCGATGCAGACATTCCTTGAGAAGGGGGTGGACGCGTGTCTTCGCTTGGCCTTCTGGATAATGTAGTCCCCAGAGGACGAGTGCTCGCGTGTCATGCCCCAGGGGGTCTGTGTCCCCTGGAAATTGCAGTCCTGAACAGACCAAGTGGGTGAGATTTTCTTCAGGCTTCAGAAACGGCAGGACAGTTAATATGAACATCGGCGCGTATTAAAATGAAGTCTAGAGACTCCATTCCCATCATTCCATAGGCGAAGAGGGGCGGAGGGTGATTTTTATTGTAGTTCCAAGAATTCCCGGGAGCCAGACACACAAGAACTCTGTTTCCCAGCGCCCTTTGGGGCTGCTACCCCCCCTTGTATTAATCGATTAAAATGGGGCAATTTAGTGCGTGCACAACACGACTCGATTCTTACTGACAGCCAGCTTATTTACTTGGGCCGCCCAGTATTCTGTACTTGGGGAAGAGGGAGCTTGCTAAAAACTTGAATAGGGGTTCAATTTTCCTTTCTTTTAATGCAACCCCCAACTGCTTGATAAACCTAGACTATCCAAAGAATCTACTTTTCAGGCAACCTGCCCGGAACTTTGTTTCCCAAATCGTTTGTGGAAGCCGAGGGCGGTTTTTTTTCTTCCCATTTGTGTAAACTTGGAACTTGAAGGACTATCTGGACTCACTTTCCAGCAGTTCCCGATCGATTTCGGCGCTGGAACCTTGGGGGCAGGGAGGAAGGCGTGGAAACACCCTTCACTTTCGCCCGGGGACTAACATCCTTCACCTTTCACTTACACGCGCCTAAAATATTCACTGGACTCCATTTCCCGGCAAGCCTCCATAGTCTCGTCTCACAAAGGGCCAGGATCGGGTCTGGGCTCAGGGTAGATCCCTTCCCACTCGGTCAATGAGCGAGGCAAACTGGAACTGCAGTTCCCAGAAGACTCCAGGGCTCTAAGTAACAACTACACCGAAGCTTCAAAGCTGACTACATTTCCCGGCAGGAACTGCGGCTTAGTTTACGTACCCACTCCACTTCCCAGCCTATCTCCGGAACTGCAGAATCCACGGGGGGCGTGGGGTTGAGTGGGGGTGGTTCAGGGATTACATGGACTCCATTTCCCGGCGTGCTTTGAGAGTCGCTTTACACCTGCAATGCGGTGAGGGCGTGGCGATGAGTCCACTTCCCGGCTTGCCGCACGGCCCTAACCTACGAGTCCCCGGCGCAAACTCAGTTTCCCAGAGTGCATCTGCTATACATCGCCAATAGACTGAGAGAACGACTGAACTCGTTTCCCGGCGTGCATCAGGGTCCACAATGAGTGACGGAGTGGATGCGACTAAAACTTATGAAGTACATCTCTGATCTCGCTGTTGTCGCAATGGAGTGAGTGCTATTTTGGCTTCGTCTCCCAAGGTGTATCAGCGTCCACTGACAGCATAAGAGGCAGATATATTGCCCAGGATCCTATTTCCAAATTTCCAGTGCGACGATTATCCCCGTATTGGACGCTGAGGCCTTTGTGGACTCCATTTCCCGGCGTGCCACGCGGCTTTCTGTGTGGGCTGAAGACTCAGGTGACGGAGGCGCAGAGGGCAAGCGGACTCCATTTCCCAGCGTGCCCCGCGGCGGGCGCTG
>NW_004567142.1:1516336-1528377 GCF_000260355.1 Condylura cristata | reverse complement strand
GGCGGCGGCCCCGGGGGCTCGGCCTCTGGCCCGGGCGGCAGCAGTGGCGGAAAGGCGTCAGTCGGAGCCATGGGTGGAGGCGTGGGGGCTTCGGGCTCTGGGGGTGGCCCCAGCGGCAGTGGCGGAGGAGGCAGCGGCGGCCCTGGAGCGGGCACTAGCTTCCCGCCGCCGGGAGTGAAGCTGGGCCGTGAGTACTAGCGGCGCCTGTGGTGGATGGAGATCGGGGTTCCTGAAGCCCCTCAAATATCGATCATGTTCTTTCATATGCCCAAACAGGAGCTGGAGGTCACTGTGCCTCGCAAAACTGGGATTTGAGCTCCCTCCCTCCCAGAGAAAGCGTTGGGGGTGGGGGGTATGCCATCACTTGGAGTTTAAGGTTAGAATAATCCTCAAAGAAACAGGGGTCACAGTTTCTTAATCTTTACATTAGAGACCTTGGTTTTTCGAACCTCAAAAACAGGGATCTTTGGTTGCCATCCAGTAAAGAACAGGATCAGGGGTCGTCTCTTGCTTACAAATGAGGCTTAAGGGTTATTGTTCCCGAAGAGAACAAGAGTAAGATCACCTCTATAAAAGGGGATCTTCCTTTGCTCCCCATTAGAGGATGGGGATGTGGACTGAATATTACATAGAAGCACTGTGTGGGGTTACTTTGTCCCCAAAGAACAGGGTCAGGGCTTTCCAAACTTGGTACCTAGGTCATTCCTTTTAACACAGGACCTGATGTTATTACCCACCCGTAATAAGTAAACTGCCTTGATGGTGGAAATGAATGATCACTGCAGTTTAGAAGTAAGAGCAGCATGGGATTACTCTTAAACCAGATCATAGTTCAAAAAACGGCATGGTGGGTCATATTTCACAAAAATGGGATGGGGGCCAGGGGTCTCCCACAGTGCTCCAAAAGGATCTGAATAGAATAGGGATCTGAGGTTATGCCTGTTATCTGAGGTGAAGGGTCATTTGCTTTGAAAAAGTAGCTGTGTAGAATCATCTCACTCCAAAAGGTGTCCCTGGCCTGGAGAATGGATTTGGTTCATCAGTGACCTCTTCGGGAAACCTTTCTTCGGATCCTGGAGAAGAGGGGTCTCCAACCCTTAGTAATGGTGCCAACGTTTGCTGACATTTGGAAAATGGGAATTGACTGGGAACAGAGAGAAATCAGGCTGACCACTCTCACCATGGAGTGTTTGTCCACTAGAGACCACCTACATACAGGAAGGGGTCTGGGGCTCTGGACCACACAGATAAGGAGTCGGTCAGTGCCTATTCTAACCCCAGAATATTTGGGTAAGAGTCTGTTCCCCAAAAATGAGGACTAAGGCACTAGTGGAAATCAGGCACTCCTGATTACCAATAAGAGTCATTAATTTCTGTCACTAGAAGAACAAATGGTGAATTCACCACGTCTGCCAGCGACCTGGAGGTCACTCCTCCCTCTGTTGTACAAAAGCTAAGTGCTTTCTTCAAATAGAAGCTCCTCTGGGCTCCCACTTGGTAAAATGGAAGAGGTTAGGTCAGTCAGGCTTTACCCAGTCAGAGGGCAGTAAACTGAGAGGATGGATTCAACCTCTTGGGGGCAGAATATTAGAGTTTCCTGGAGGGGAGAGGAGGGAACACAGGCATCCAGAAACACCTTTCCTCAAAGCCAGAAAGGGACAAAGAGGCCCATCAGCTCCTCCCCACGGCCAGCCTGAGGTTCCTGTAGAGGTTCACCCCCTACAGCGTTAAGGACGAGATGGTGGCCAGAGGGTGGAGGTCAGTGGATCTTGTGTCCCCTTTATTCCTCAGGTGACAGCGGGAAGGTGACCACAGTGGTAGCCACCCTAGGCCAAGGCCCGGAGCGTTCCCAGGAGGTGGCTTACACAGACATCAAAGTGATTGGCAATGGCTCCTTTGGGGTCGTTTACCAGGCACGGCTGGCAGACACCAGGGAGCTGGTGGCTATCAAGAAGGTTCTCCAGGACAAGAGGTTCAAGGTAGTTGGAGGAAATGGGGACAAGGAGTTTGGGGACTGGGCATGGCTGGCTCGAGATTTCCAGCAAGAGAGATAGACTTGGGGTTCCACAGGGTATCTGAGCATGAGCCAAAGGAGAAGGGGAGAAAGAAGGGAATGCCTTGTGTGGAAGGAGAGAATGTGGATTCCAGGGAGAACCCAGAGATGAAGTTGATTGAGCTTCTGCTCTGTATAAGTGCTTTATAGGCAAGTTCTTGTTTAATTTACATGAAGTACTCTAAGGGTAGAGTTATTCCCATTCTAAGTAAGCAGAAACTGGAAACTGAGACTCAGATAAGAGAATTGCCCAAGGTCAAGACTGGAAATCCAGTAGTCTGGTTACCAAGCACTCCCCTTGGTTCCACTTCTGCACCCAGAGGAAAGGAAGCTGTGGCGTGATGAGTCTGGTTTCGAAGGTCGCCCTCTGCCCCAGGTGCGTGGCAAGTGCTGGATGTGATCCAGCCTGCCCTGTGCTCATCAAACCACGTGCTTTGGTGTGGGGCTGTGTCCTCCCGAGGAAGGGGAAGCCTCTCTTCATTTGGCAGAGATGCCCTCAGAGCTAGAGGAGGGAGGCCGTGTGGATAGGAATGGGGTGGACGCCCAGGCGGGTTGGTGTGCAAAGGACTGTTTGGGAGCAGAGGTTAGCCCAGATGGGGGAGAACTGAGTCCAGGCTGGGAGGGAACCAGGTCTGGGTCTGGGTCTTGGCAGTGGGAGCTTTTGGGAAATAGTTGGATGTTGGTCAGAATTTGCTTAGGGTTGAGTCCCAAAGGGGAGTGTCTGAGACGAGGCTTTCTGAGACCTGAAAGGGAACAGAGAACAGGAGAGAGCTGAGGCAGGATCCCCTTTGGGTGGATGAAAATTGGGTCTTTATTGTAGGACTTGGGATTAGGCTTTGTGGCCCAAAAGCTCTAGGGAGAAGCAGACTGATGGCCACTGCTTGCTCTTGTCACTTGTGCCGTGTGGGGGTGGAACTCATGTCACATCGTCTGACTTTTCAGAGAAGCTGGAGAACTGGATTTATATGCGGTCATTTGATTTTCAGATGTCAACAGTAAATGGAACATTTTTAAAAAGTGGGCTGAAGAGAACACATCTGTGTATGAGTGGAATGGATTAGGGGTAAAGAATTGGGGCTACCCCAGAGGGACCCTGGAGCTGGGACACAGGGAGTAGCTGCCTGGCTCTGGGCAGAAATTGGGGAGTGGGCTTGTAGTGAGGGGTTATAGAGCAGGGAGGCAGAGAGTGTTGGTGGTGTTCTGAGGCTCTTTCTCTTTGCCCCCAAGAACCGAGAACTGCAGATTATGCGTAAGCTGGACCACTGTAACATCGTGAGGCTGAGATACTTTTTCTACTCCAGTGGGGAGAAGGTGAGATCTCGCATGTATGGGGGGGTAGTCTACCTTCACCCATTTCCCTGCTGGTCTTTGGACTCCCAATCCTTCCCCCTCCACTGCTCCCTACAAACTTTCCCTCCCCTCTTCGCTTTTTTCTCATAATTCCTCACGCCTCTTCTTTGCTTCTGCAGAAAGATGAGCTTTACCTAAATTTGGTGCTGGAATTCGTGCCTGAGACGGTGTACCGGGTGGCCCGCCATTTCACCAAGTCCAAGTTGAACGTCCCGATCACCTATGTCAAGGTGGGCAGGCAGGCTGGTAGGCTTTTTGGGTCCAGGGCCCCTGCACCCTCCTGCTTTCCTTGCGTCTCATTACTTCTCAAGTTTTTGTGGGTCTCTGGAGGCCTAGTGTTACATTAGTCCTTGTGCTTCCAGTGATGCAGTTTGCCTCATACCGGGGAGATTCAGGGTCCCCCAACCTGAGGCTGTACTGAATGAGGAAGGCGGGCTGGCCAGGGGTCTGGCGAGGCTGCAGGATACCTGCAGTCTCTACTCTGGTGGGGCTGGCTCAGCATTGGGAGTGGGAACCGGGGAGGCAACCGGGGACCTGCTGAGGTTGGATTCTGCGTCCCCCCATCTTAAGGTGACAGAAGGTTGAGGAGTGGGACTGAAGGAAGGTCAAGGCTGGAGCCAGGAATGCCTCTTCTCTGCTTGTGCAGGCTCATTCCCACTGCCGGGTGCTGTGTCCCAGGAGTTACCCTTGAGAGGTGTTTGCACGAATGAGTGAGCGAATGAGTGAGTGAGTGAATCCATCCGTCTGATAATGATATGGAGAAAAAAGGTGGGAGTAACCTGCTGTAAATGGGGGGTGGTGGGTTCCAGCTTGCTGGTGGTTTGTAGGAGCCTCGCTGCTGCTCCTGTTGGCACCTGGTTCCCAGGCGAGCCATGGGGCCCTGCCAGGGTTTGGTGCTGGGAGGGGAGGCCTCTGGCGGGCAGACCTGTCGTGCAGCTGCCTCTCTGCTGGGCCCGTGCCTGGCTATGCTAGCGGCCTCGTTGACTGAGAATCAGGCCTTGCTCCTGCAGCGCTCGCAGTTTGGCAGGGTAGACAGGTGTCAGAGAGAACTGGAACTCTAGAAACAGCCCTACTCGAAGGAACACAACATTCTGGAAACAGTGTATGGCCCCCCAGGCCAGCCTGTTTTGAGGGTGAGAAGGCACAAGGAAGGCTTCTGGGAGGAGATATCTCTGGCCCAGGGCTGTGTGAACAGAACAGGAAAGGACCCCGGAAGCAGATCTGTGCAGTGGAGAAATCAAGTGGCCACATCCCAGGCCCTGGGCTAGGTCCTAGGGATGCAGCAGTGATGAAAACACAAAGCTTCTTGCTCCTTTGGTACTTCTACTCCAGTCAGCGGGAAGGAAAGTGGCAGGAACACCCAGCTGGCGAGGGGTTGGCTCGGGGGTGGTTTTCGCTGGTGGCTGGAGGAGGCTGAGCCCTTCCAGTAGCCAGTGTTTAGTGAGGGGGCAGCTGAGAGCCCGGCTCCCCTGCTCGCTCTGCAACAGCCCGTCTCCTGTGGAGGGGTGTGATGGCGGTCAGAGGTCGGGGCAGCCTCATGGGCACTGCTGGGCTTGTTGGAATGCACCAGCCTGAACTTACTGGGGCTGCTGGGCAGTCCTGGCTCTAACTAGCCCTCCTGGTGATTCTGGTGCAGTACCCAGAGTGGAACCAAGGGCCCGGGGAGGGCTTTTAAGTCTGAGCGTGGCAGGGGTGTGCGCTGTATGTGAGGAGAGCTGGGCTGCAGCTTGCTGTCCCCCGGCCCAGGTGTACATGTACCAGCTCTTCCGGAGCCTGGCCTACATCCACTCCCAGGGGGTGTGTCACCGTGACATCAAGCCCCAGAACCTGCTGGTGGATCCTGATACTGCTGTCCTCAAGCTCTGCGATTTTGGCAGGTGGGCCCAGCTTGGGGTGTGCTGGGTGGCTCTAGGGGCGAGGAGGGACCCCACCTCTTGCCTTGTGTTTACTCCTGCCCGCCTCTCCCCACAGTGCAAAGCAGTTGGTCCGGGGGGAGCCCAACGTCTCCTACATCTGTTCTCGCTACTACCGGGCCCCAGAGCTGATCTTCGGAGCCACTGATTACACCTCATCCATCGGTCGGTGGGGCGGGGATGGCGGTCGTGGCAGTTGGCTCTTCCTGTGTGCCGACTGCCAGGCTTGGTGATAAAAGCTTAACATCTGTTCTTTTATCCAGTCCTTGCAAACTTTGGAGGGCGAAGGCATGTTTGCTTGTGCTCCTGACGAGGAGTCTGAGGCGTAGGGCACTGGGCACCTCTTGCAGCTGCACCGCGGGTACTGGCAGGGCCTCGCTCTGAAAGCGGACCTGACCAGAGTCCGCTGTAGCCCTGGAACCTCCCCAGGGGAGGGACTAACTGTGACCTTGGAGTCAGAGGCGAGGTTTGACACCTTGAGGGTGTGACCTGCTGCCACCTTCCACACACAGCAGGGTGTGAAAAGATTTGGAAGAACTTTCCTCAGCAGTGTGATAAAGCTGTGTGGCCCTTAGGTGTGAACTTGTGCTGTGGGGTCAAGGTGTACAGACCACGGAGGCAGAGGCAAGCAAGTAAGGCAGCCTAGTGCTTAACACTTTAACTCCCTGGAGCCCACGGCACACAGGTACCTGGCCTAGGCCTGTTGGCCCGCCCGCAGGGTGAAGGCAAAGGAGGTGCTTATTGGGGACCCTGAGTAGAGAGGGAGTCAGGACTGAAACAAGTTTAGAAGGAAGGGGCAGTAGTTGGACTTGTCAGGCTTCATGCTCTTAAGCCACAGAGACCTTTAGTGTGCTAAGAGAATGGGGTTCCTCTTGGGGTGACTGACAAATGTCTGTGAGGGGAGCATGTCTGACCCTCTTCCATTCCCTTCCAGATGTGTGGTCAGCTGGCTGCGTCCTGGCTGAGCTCCTCCTGGGCCAGCCCATTTTCCCCGGAGACAGCGGGGTGGACCAGCTGGTGGAGATCATCAAGGTGAGGGGAAGGTTGGGTGGGCAGGGACGGGGGTAAGGGTGGGGAGCTGGGCTCAGACTCCTGCCTCCTGCCCCTTCCCTACAGGTGCTGGGAACACCAACCCGGGAACAGATCCGAGAGATGAACCCCAACTACACGGAGTTCAAGTTCCCTCAGATTAAAGCTCACCCCTGGTCAAAGGTGGGGCAGGGCTGGGGTCTCAGGCAGCGTGGCTTGGGTCCCCATTGGAGACTGACTGGTCTGGGGACCTGGCCAAGGGGCATGGTCAGTAACTCATCAGATTTCAGGTTATCGAGTTCCCATACAATAACAATCTAGGACCAACAGTAAATTTGGGAGTCTTTCAGTGGGGGGGAAAACAGGCTCATAGCAAGGTCCATTCAGTCATGGGACCAGGGAGGGTCGAGAACTATGTTGACCTTTTCAGTGGGCATACCTCAGTTTACCCCCTGGAAAGGGGGTTTGTGGAGAGCCTTGGCCATGGTCACTGTGGCAGTGAGGCGAGTACACCAGCACGGGGGTGTCTCACTTTTGTGACCCCCCAAGGTGTTCAAGCCTCGAACGCCGCCTGAGGCCATCGCCCTCTGCTCAAGCCTGCTGGAGTACACGCCGTCCTGCAGGCTGTCCCCGCTCGAAGCCTGCGCCCACAGCTTCTTTGATGAGCTGCGCTGTCCCGGAACCCAGCTTCCCAACAACCGCCCGATCCCGCCCCTCTTCAACTTCAGTCCCAGCGGTGAGGGCACAGCCTGGGGTCCGAGGCTGGAGGGACAGCCACGACTGTGTTGGCTGTGTGTTGGAGTCGGGCTGGGAGGTGGGGGTGGGCCTCTAAGGAAGGCCTGAGGCTTTCTCTAGGGAAGATGGGGGCCCCCAGGTTTGGGGAGAGCCCAGCCTTGTCTACACTCTGCCATCTTGCTGGTTTTTCATTCAAAGTGCAGTTGCTGCACCATCACCATGAAGGTGTGACCTGCTCCCAGGGCCTCTGTCGTTCCCTATTGGTAGGGCTGATGGTGCCCACCTTCGGGCGGGAGGAGAGGATTTGGAAGATAACCACCTGAGAGAGTCCCCAAACACTGGCTTTGCCGATAGCAGGGCCCCCATTTGGTATCTCCTGTTAACCCCAGCTGAAGCTCCAGATACCCGGCCCTGTCCACTGACTGTGTCCATTCCTGTCTCTAGAACTCTCCATCCAACCATCTCTCAATGCCATTCTCATCCCTCCTCACTTGCGGTCCCCAGCGGGCAGTACTCCCCTTACCCCATCCTCACAAGGTAAGTTGGGGCCACTTACTGTGGGTTAAAGAAGCATTTCGCAGCCTGGGGGTGGGCCTGTCCTCACAGCCCTGGGTTCTTGCAGGTATTTGAGACACTGCTGTTTTGCTGGTGTAGGGAGCCTATTTTATGCCATGTGAATGGCCACCTGTGTGGGACATCACTGCCTAGATCTGGAAAACCAGAGAAACGTGTTTGGCTTGTGTAAATGCACACATTTAAATTTGTTGCCCACATTTAAAAATTGGGGCCATTTGTTGAAAATGCAAATTTCCAGTTTCTCATAGAATATCAAACTTGGCAGCCCTGTCATTGAGCTGAGTGCCAGCTGCCCCCTCTTCTGTGGGGCCTGGCACTTGGCATGTCACTCAGCCACCAGCCTGGTCCTTTGGCATGTGGGCTTGCCGAACTAGAGAGACAGCTTTAAACTTCATGTGGCATTTCCCACGGACTTCTGCTCTTGGTGGTGGTGGTGGAGGGGGCTCTGAAGGGGGCTGATCTAACTGTCTGCTCCTTCTCCTCCAGCAGCTTTAAGTGAGGCTCAGACCAGCACGGACTGGCAGTCCACCGATACCACAGCTTCCCTCACTAACTCTTCTTGAGGGCCCCACCAACTACCCTTCCATCTGGGAGCCCCAAGTGGGGAAGGGGGGCCATAGCCCATCCAGCTCTTGCCCTGGCTAGGCCCTAGAGGGCAGAGGTAAATGAGTCCCTGTCCCTACCTCTAGTCCCTCCCTCACCAGCCTCACCCGACGGTGAGCTTTTTACGAGGATTTTAACTGGTTGTGGGGAGGGAAGAGAAGGACGGATGTTGGGGAGGGGGTGGGAGGGTTGTGGGGGTGCAGGGACCTCCCGCCCACTTGGTCCCCTCCCCTCCCCCCAGGCTTCCACCTCCTCCAGACCCTTCCCTGCCTTCCTTTGTAAATAGAACCAGCCCTGCCCATCTTCTTTCCTCCCTTGGCCCCCGGGTGTAAATAGATTGTTATAATTTTTTTCTTAAAGAAAACGTCGATTCGCACCGTCCGACCTGGCCCCCTCCCCTCCTACAGCTGTCACCCCTTTCCTGTCCTCTGCCCTTTTGGTTTCTCCCTCCTCTCCCCACCCTGGAGGGCTGGGGGTGGTGGTGGGGGAGCTCCTGATGTCTTAGTTTCCACAGTAAGGTTTGCCTGTGTACAGACCTCGGTTCAATAAATTATTGGCATGAAAACCTGCCCCGCCTGGCTGCCTGTTTCTAGAGGTAAGAGAGGTGCTGGGGCTGTTCTGGGACAACAGCGGGCCGACTCAGGCAGGGACGGGCGATATGGGGCACAGGCTGCCTCTCCGGGGCCCGGCCCTGGCACAGGGGCTCAGCCTTCCTGCCTGCGGAGGTGCGGGAGGGGCTTATCCCATGAATCCAGTAGAAATCTCATTCCATTTACAGAGGGAGGCACTGTCACCCCAGGTGATGGTGACAGAACTGGGCAGCCTCAGACTCCAGCAGAGACTATCTCACGGTCTGAGCCGTCTGCTGCTTCAGGGTCCAGAGGACCCAGGTCCACGGACGAGACAGCGACTCAGGTCAAGGCAGCCTGGATTCTTAGTGGCGTGGTTCCCACCCATGCACAGCAGCTGTCCTCAAATCCCACAGATTCCCAAAGCGCATTTCTCTGTCAAGTGGCAGCTTACTGTACACGGCCCAGCTCAGGGATGCTGGGAAGCAAGAGCATGGCTTGTCCTTCACTGCGACAACATGCTGGGGCCAGATGGGGGGTTCATGGGTGGAAGGAAAGAGTTCTCTACTCAGTGCCAACTGTAGGTGAGGGCAGAGGGCTCCAGAAATGGAAGGGGGCCATGCGTGAGTGACGTGTTCTCTGCTGCAATCTACCAGTGCCCTGGAGGGGCCTTCTGTGGCAACTGGGCTCTGCAGTCAGTGAGGCCAGCCCCAGGGGCATCTTGCCTCCCCGGCCTCCGCTACTCAGCAACAGGCAACGGAGCCTCATTCCTACGAGGAGCACACAGCAAGCAGACTAGGTGATGGGCAGTCGTGGCCTCTGGGGTCCCCTTCCTCCCAGCTGCTCATTCTGGCGGTGTGCTAGGTCCCTGAGGGTGCCCCTCACTGTTCTCCCACCCCTATAGCCTCTGCCCAGCTCTGGCCCTGTCCTTTCCCTCCAGCCTTCCCTTCATCCCCTCTAGCCTCCACTATGACCTGCCCTTCCTTCTCCCTTCCCTTCTGAGGCCTTCCCATGGCCAGGGCTCCTTCCTCCTCCACTTTTATCACCCAACCTCCTGCCCACACAGCTGCCTCCTGCCTCTGCACCTTGGTCTGCACAGGCCTGGGAAACATCTGCCCCACTGACCTGCCATAAATCACCAGCTTATGTTTTGGAGGAAAGAATCGTCATCCCAGATAACCTTTAAAGAGGTTGGGGAATCCTTCCTGTTCCCAAGGACTTTGATCTTTTGAGGCACCATCAATCTCCAACGGCTCTAACACCCGCTCACTTTTCCTCCACTTAATCATGCCCTGAGCCACCAGCCCTGCATGGGTTACAGGTCACAATCAATCAGTGGCACTGGTCCCAGACGTGGCCTGAAGGAACCAACTGGGTTCAAACCTCAGTGCCCCCTCTGCCTAGCTGCAAGACCTCGGGCAAGTCTGGCCCTGTTTTCTCATCTGCACGACAATGAATATACTGGGATCACCTCCCAGGCCCATGGGGTCATAGTCCACAGACAGCGTTCACTGTAGTGCCTGCCACAGCTAGGCAGGCCAGTGTTCACTGTACTGGGGCTGTGAATAACTGGATGGTCTCCAACATACCGAGAACTCGCCCTTTTTGCATTGCCGCCTGCTGGAATGTTCTCTTCCACTGTCACTAGCAGATTTCTATGTTTTCAATGGCCACGTCTAGGAGGCCTCCAACATCTGACCTGCCACCTTGGAGGCTGGTCCCCTGGCCTGGCCTCCCACTGTTCCCGCATATCCCCACTGCAATGGAAGGAGCCTGAGGCTGAGATCTGTTTGTCTGGGGTAGGGCAGAGGCCCGACTCATCCTTGGCCTCTGGCATCACCCAGCACAGAAGAGGGTGGGCCTCAGGACTCATTCAGAGAGAAAGTGCATCTGTACTCATGCACTTGTGTTCCTCCCATCACAATGCATGCCTGCGGGGGGCAGAACACATGTCTGACTTACTCCTGGGTCTCCCGCTCACCCAGCCTGCAGCTGCGCACCTCGCTATCTACAGAATTCCACGTTTTCAAAAACAAGCTTAAGGCACCCCAAAGAAGTCCAGTGCCTTTCCCCCCACCAGGCAAAGCCAAGTCCTAGATGCTTGGTGTCCAGGGATGGCGAGGGCTGGCAGGACAAGCAGCGGACCAGAAGTATGCGACTGTGCCCAGCCCCAACCTGGCACGTGCTCGGGGCTCAGAAAAGGTTACCTGACATTGCTGGGCACCCGGGTGCTGCCGAGCAAAGGGCTTGGCAAACCTCACTGGGCAGTGCAGCAGGTGACCTGGGACAGATCAGATCGCATCTCAGAGCTTCAGTTTCCCCTCAGGCAGAAAAAGGTGAGGAGAAACCAGGCAGGCCTGTTCTGAGCAGCTGGTGGGTAAGAGGCCAGGGTGGATCCTGACACATAAATGGTCACCAGAGTGGCTTGTCGGGGTAGGCCCCTTTCCCCAAGGAGGGACCCACAATGGCTGTGGCAACCAAACTTTTATTGCGCTTCAGCTGTGTCACATGAAGGCAGCATCCAACTGCAGCAGCCCGCTGGCCTCACTGGCCCCCAGGGCGGCCTGGCACAGCTGCAGCGTGTCCTCAAGGGCCAGCGGCTGGGACGTCTCAATGATGGCAATGGTCTCCCCCAGTTCGGTGCACATGATAGTCTGCTGCGGCTCGGGGGGGGGGGCTGGGGCGGGGGGTGGAGAGCGTGGTGGCTGTGTGGTCCCAGTCCGGGCTCGGGCATGGACCCTCTGATGCAGCCGCAGGCCTGCCATGGCACGGAACCAGCGGCCACAGATCCCACAGCAGTAGGGGCTCTTGTTGTAGAGGCCAGAGATGGGCAGGCGCGGCGCCCGGGCAAAGGCCACGGGCCGCAGGTGCAGCCTCCGGTGCTGCTGCAGGTTGGAGCTCTGTGTGAAGCGCTTGCCGCAGTCCAAGCACTGGTAGGGCCGCACGCCCGTGTGGGTCAGCTGGTGACGGCTGAGGTTGGCTAAAGACGCAAAGGTCTTGCCACAAGAGTGGCACTGGAAGGGCCTCTCGCCTGTGTGTGTCCGCAGGTGGTTGTGGACGTGGACCAGCTTCTTGAAGCCCCTGCCGCACACCCCGCAGCGGTGTCGCCGCTCAGGGGGCCCGTGCACCGCACGTCGGTGCCGGGACAGCCGGGAAGCTGAGGAGAAGGACTTGGAGCACTGTGGGCAGGGCAGCTGGACAGGTGGGGCGGGC